>NC_092822.1:35185000-35372500 GCF_023375885.2 Dermacentor andersoni | reverse complement strand
TCTTCAATCATGCTGCCCGCGAAGTGCTATAGACCCGTGTCCCGCAAGCTCGAAAACATGGCAAGCTAATTTAAACCATGGTAGATTAGAAACGTCAAGTGAACGTCAACCCGAACGTCAACCTGAACGTCACCGTCAAATCTGCACGGTCTGAAAGTGAATTAACGGCACACGTGGACGTACGCGGAAGTCCCATGCTTGCACCGCAGGTTAACTCCGTTTCTTGCCCACAGGGGGCGTCGCGCACGCATGCACGAAGGCTAGGCTAGGTGGCTGTCACCACACCGTTTAATACGAGATGCCAATAAATCATAATCATCATCATTGGCATCGTATCGTACCACGTGTCACGCGATTTAAGATGCGCGCCGCGTAGCGTCGATGTGTGCACACCCTGCATTGCAGTTGCATATTATCACACCAGGTGGCACGCCATGCAGCAGTTGCATAGGTAACGGTAAAAAGTAGATAGAGAAGGTTTGAGGAAGAAAAAGAAGATAAGCAGATTTACACAAAAATGCTGGAATGAAGAACACTAACAGAATACCTGATTAAATGAAGCAGGCTAGGCGGCTGTTTGTCACCGCGTCGTTTTAAAGGGGATGACAACAAATCACCATCATCATAAGCAGCAGCAGCATTGTATCGTGCCACTTGTCATGCAACGTGACATGCGCGCCGCGTAGCGTCGATGCGTGCAAACCTCGCGTTGCACTTGCGTTGTATCCCACCAGGTGTCCCGACATGTAGCAGTTGCATGCTACATGTAGCTGAACATGATTAAGTCAGAGGGGCAGCGGATTGGGCGAGTTGGTGTTCCATGGTAACAATAAAATTCAAACATCGCTAGACGACAGGACCAGAAAGAGGAGGAGACAGCGCCGTGTTTGTCTCCTCCTCTTTCTGGTCCTGTCGTCTAGCGCTGTTTGAATTTTATTGTTACTATGATTAACTCAAGCAGGCTAGGTGACTATTTGTCGCCGACACATTTTAAAGGGAATGCCAATAAATCGTCATCATCAACAACAGCATCGTGCCGTACTAGGGACCCTAGCCGTACCACGTGTCAAGGGATGTGACATGAGCGTCGCGTAGCCTCGATCCCTGCGTTTTCTCTTCGGTACAAAGTTGGAGCCTTCTCTCAAGGTACCAACCGCTGCTGAAGAAGCAAATCGTACAGCGTCTCGCGCGCGGCTGCAACCAGGCAACGCCGGGCTCAGCAGACCGCGGTGCAGAGAGCAGCACAAGCCGCAGCTCGCCGTCGACGCAGGGCGGACAGTTCAGATCGTTCTCGTGAAAACGACGCAAACGAGACTTCACCGCGAAGACCCTCTAGTGTGTGTTGCCGAAAATGGAGGTCCTATGGAGCCACTCCTTCAGCTCAACCCGTGACAGTGTTGCGTGTGCCGCGCACACTTGTGATCTTTCTTTTTCTTTTTTTGAACACAATTGCTTTACTGTCCCGAACAACTGCGCAGCCAAAACACGTCACAAACCGCGCTAAACGGTCGCCGCTCAGTTACGTCACCACCCGATGGTTACATGTTCCCAAAACTTGGCACGATACGGTGATGATGAGAGAGCTATACGAAAGCAAGACAGCGCACACGCTTGCACGCGCGGGGCGCAATCATTGCCGTAATCAGCGGCACGCGATGAGGCGTACACGTACCCAACGCACCGAACCACGCTTTTACAGCTTTCTTTCTATTTTTCCCCCTTAACGCAAGCCCCTAGCAAGACGAAGAAGAACGTCGTAGCAGGAAATGCGCGTTTCCCTTGACGGGAGAGGGGACAGGAGCCAATGGTCACCGACAGCCAACTATATGTATATAACTTTCGGGCATTTCTTGTCGTCTGCTTCTTTCTCTGTGGTTATTCACAACAAGGCAGCAGCAGCAGCAGCTTGATGCGCGAATTGAGGAAGATGGCGGGAAGGGAACAGGCCGTTCTTATCTTGTTTTTTGCTTGTTTGTTTGTTTTCTATGTCTTAACCTTCGTCACAAATCTTTTCTCTCTATTTTTTTTTCTCTCCACGTCGTCTTATACCAACATGCCCGAAAGTACGACGAGGTTCACCGTTGCTACACGTGCACACTAAATAACGCTTGGGAGAAGGATGTATAATGTCGCAGGAGGAGGAGGAGGAGGAGTGGTTGCCTGGAAGCCAACCGTACGTGCGTCCTTCTGAGCCGGCTCTTGTCTCCTCCCCTTCCCCTCCCCGGCCCCCCAAACTTTCCTTCGCTATCTCCAACTACACAACGACCACCACATCTTAGCTGCAAGCGTATAAAATGGCGACGAGGAGACACCGCCAACAAAAGAGAGCGAAATACTTGGCGCCCGTACAAGAGAGAGGGTAAAAAAAAGAACGAGCGGAGGAAGACACACGCGGTGGCGCTGGTACAAGCACGTTAACCTTGGACCACGCAACGCCGAGACCAACCAGAACAGAAACTGGCACGGTGCAAGAAGCAACGAGCGGGGAAAGAAGTGCGGAGAGGGGGGGGGGGGGTAGCAAAGAGGAAAGCGAGCAAACGCCCTGAGGAACAGCAGCAGAAGCAGCCACACACACGCACGCACGCACAAACGCATCCGCGCGGACAGGAACGCAAGCAAACAGAGGCAAACGCAACGCGGCGAAGCCAACTGCGCCCGAGCCCAGCCGGCGAATAAAACGCGTATATCTTAAACCCACCTTACCACTTCCCTCACTCTCTTGATTCGCCGACGCCAATCCCTCGCATCCACTCCCCCTCCTCTACGGAACGTAAACCTCCTCGTGCTCCATCCAACTCGAGTGCATTTCCGTGCAACGGAGGATAAAAAGATGGGAGGACGCAATGCAGGACCCGACGAAAGCGGGAATACTTGGGCTTTCCGCGACAAAAAGTAGTACTGCGGTATACGGATTTTATAGCGATTGTCTAAACCGCTTTACAATTGTTTGTGTGGTTATCTCAAGCTGTATGTACCGATGTGACTTCGCGTATTTTCGGTTTCTCGCGCTCAAGCCGTTTCCGGGGAAAGAAAAGAAATAAAGGAAAATATTTTTTTTGTTAACTCGAGAAAGGTAGAAATTCGGCCTTGATTGCGCCATTCCAACAAGAAATAAAGATGCTCCCATGTTCCCGCCCAGCTGTCAGAGTAGGGGGCTGACGGCCTTTCAAGTCGCAAATGACGGATTTTAACCTCAGCCCCCCAGCTACCACCCTTTCTGTAAACCAAAATAAGTACTTTTATTGAATGAATGAATGAATGACACCCACATCGTCAACTACTTCGGTGACTCCGTCACAGGGACACTCGACAGGAAAAAACAATATATCCAGAGGATATAGAATGTTTGGAGCGCATCTTGTAGGCCACCCTACAGGGCCAATGACCAGCAGCTTACTGACCGGTAGCTAAGCAGTGCTTAGAAGCTTTCAAGGTGTACATAAAGCCAACAGAGAATGAAGCCTAAGGAAAGCATCGTGGAAATTAACTGGTTGAACGTGAAATGTAGAAAACAATGAAGAAAAGGGAAAACGAAAGTAGACGAAAAGATAACCTGTTGCCGATGGGAACCGAACCCACGACCTCCCTCGGCATTACGCGCGCGATGCACTACCGACTGTGCTAATGCGAAGGCTATCAACTCGTGCACTAACTTTGGTATTCATGTTTGCTAGATCTAGCCCTAAGGGTGTTAGCCAGCACCACTCAGAGCTATGGTGGGCGGATGTGGAACATACTTTTTTGACCGATGGCGTCTGTAACACGTGATCATAGGAGAGTAGGCACGTGGCTAATAAACTCTCGCATGCAACCTAAATGCTACCTTCGGTTACATTTATGTAGCATCTTTTCGTGCACTTTCATTTTTTTTTTCTTCATTAATCTTCTCCACTTTCCACCACAGTTAATTTCCCCGATGCTTTTCTTGGCTTCATTGTCTGTTGGCTCTATGTGGTTGATTAACAAAATCGATCCCCTCGGTTCCCCTCCTTAAGTTATAGCACTGGCACACACGGCAGGTATTATTACCAATAACTCATCACCGACATCTTACCGCTAAAGTGCCCAACAATTGCGTTTTGTGGCTCATGACTCGAAGCCGCACCGTGGGTTCTGAGCGACTCCATGAAATGAAGGGCTCCCGAATTCATTTTGGCCAGCTAGGATTATTTAACATGCTTTAACTTTAACAAACGTTCCTTGACTTTAATTTTTATATTATTTTCTTGCGGAACTCTCTTAACAGTCCACCGTATGTCGTGGTCCGACCACGCGTTTCTGAATTCTCAGGTCATCGACTTCAAGTTCACCGTCCATGTAATCGCACCAGCAATCCCCAAGGATCATTCTTTTTCGCGTTCAGCTAAAGACTGGAACCGCCTCCCTCACAACGTCACCACCACCACCACCACCACGAGCAAAACGAGATCTTCAGAAACTCATGCCACTATTTTCACCTGCAAGTGTAATCCTTACCAATGTGTAAGACATCCATCCCTTATGTTATACCCCATCAAGGTCTTCAAGGTGATAAAGCGTTGTGATGTGATACCCGAACACAGGGAGGGAGGGAGGGAGGGAGGGAGGGAGGGAGATAGATAGATAGATAGATAGATAGATAGATAGATAGATAGATGGATAGATAGATAGATAGATAGATAGATAGATAGATAGATAGATAGATAGATAGATAGATAGATAGATAGATGTCCAAGCGCCGCAGGCCTGGCATTTCAGCGAGAATTCACGCTTCAAGGTCAGGGGCGCTGGACTGTCTTTTCAGTGCCGATATCATCGCTTTAGACCTTCGAGATGGCCTGGCTTACTGCGGTGTTGAACGCGTACCCCGTTTTATTTCCATTCTTAAACCATCATCGCTTTTGAGTGTGATCGTGCCGTGCAGGCGTTGACGCGACGTAGGAAGGAACGCAGCAAGCACTGCCGAGCACAAGCGTTCAATCCCGACCGCCTGAGCGAAGAAGCAACCGTCGCCGCAACTACAGACGACGGGCAGCGCGATGACAGCAGCAGACGACTGCGACGACAGCGAATGGCGGAGCAATACGCCCTCGGATGCCCGCGCGTTTCCGTCTGCTTCTTCGCCTCACCGCGCACGGTGGCGTTAAGCCTCGCGCAAAACTGCACGCAACTAGGCGGGACGCAAACAAGGCAAGCAAGGCGAGAGAAACAGGGCGGAACAGCTCCGCATGCAAGACGGGCAAAAGGGGAGGACCGGTATTAGTCAAGGAGAGATACATTATATTACAACCGTGAAGCCGAGCGAGAGGCGGGAGGGGGAGAGCGCGAAATCTAGCGGAGAGAAAACGAAAGCACTACGTTCACATGGAGAGAAAAAGAGAACGCGTGATAAAAAGTAACAAGATACACGGTACAAGGAGTGCGAAAGATGGATGGCAAAGAAGAGAGTGAAAACAAAAGCGCACAACAGGAGAAAGAAACCGGTCCGGAGAGAGTGAGAACGAGAGAGAGAGAGAGAGAGGCGGTTGAGAGAGCGATCGAGAACCGACGAAAGCGTCCGCAAGCGACAGGCGATCGAAAAACGTGTCGTTGTGCTGCGGACGCATGGCAGCCACGATCCATCGCTCTCGCGAGCCCGATCACGGGGAAGCAAGTTACGTTGACAGCCGGCTCCCTTTCTACAACGAAACGGAAAGTTTAAAACTCGCACGCTCGCGGCGCACGGTGTGCATCTGGGGTGGTATTCTGAAGTGTCCAGCTGGTGGACATGTCCATTTCGTCTGCTGCCAGAGTGCTGGTTGGCTGGGGGCGCTTGTCTCTTTCTGACGCGTACTCCTGCCTGGCCAATCAGCACTTCAGCAGCAGACGAAATGGACATGTCCACCATGTCCATTTCGTCTGCTGCTAAATTTCCGATTGGTTGGGATGGGACACGCGTCAGGAGGAGGCAGGCGCTTCCTGCCAATCAGCACTCTGGCAGCACACAAAAGGGACATGCCCACTAACTGAACGTTTACGCTTACTTTCTATTTCGTGGCGTTGAATCGAGGTGTTTCATGGGAGCCGAAACGGTCCTTGCTGCCGATCACCTTATCTACATCGATCTCAAGGACATCGGCGACGAAATCGCGGAAATACTTCCGATCTGCGTTCAGCGTGCCCAGAGAGCCGCATCAGATAACGAGGCTTTCAAGCGATACGGAGGTTTAAAAAAGGGAAGTGCCGGTGCTAGCGAGCCTCCGGAAGGTGCAAGCACTATATATCATATATATAGTTTTCATGTGACGTCACGGACGTACGCACCTCTCACTGCGCTCGTATCCAAAGATGGCGGCCACGATGACGTCGATGCACTGTATTATCACGCGCACATTGTTTTGCTTATTGACGGTGACTATCTTTCACCGGTTTATCACTGTTATCGCTTTGTCGTTGGGCAGAAGATGGGCCCATCGTGCTGTCATGCTGTCACGTTTTTTGATTACGCTCCTTCTCGACGTGCTAGTACCTAAAGATGGCGGCCGCGGTGACGTCTGTGTAATCTATCTATCTATCTATCTATCTAGAGAGAGAGAGAGAGAGAGAAACTGTTTTCGACCTTCATAGGCAACTCCGCGCTGAGACTCGTGTAGCAGTAATCACATATAGCATCTCACAATATATGTGCAGTAGCAGTTGTCGCGCTTTCAGAAGCTAAATACGAATATTCTGAGCTGACAGAACGAGGCAAGAAAGTTGTAACGCTACCTAGCCGGTGTGTCTCGCGGTAACTACAAATGAGAGTTCCGTTTGTCAGACGCGTTGGGCTGCACTTTTCTTTCTTTATATATATATATATATATATATATATATATATATATATATATATAGGTGACACGTGTGATAAGGTCGTCTGCTGATTGGCCAGTACTTGCTCGTACTCGCCGTACGCAGTGTTCGAGGTAAACAGCAGAGAGCTTCCGCCCGTAGGAATTACCCGGCGAAACGTCAGAAATGAATAACAACCAAATCGGACGGAAGTTAAGTTTCTTCCGACAGATTTCCACACATTTTAGCGAGGGTTTTTCTTTGGGCAAGGTCAGTTGTATTATTCTAAATGCCCGACTTCGAAGAACGCATCGAACTAGTTGTAATGGAATTTAGGCGTGTGCGCACAGTGTCGGAAGGCAAACCAGTGGCGCGGTGCGCAGGTCGAACGCTCCAGAGCTGGAACGAGCGCTGTTTGCAGTTCTAAATTTGCAGCGAGCAGACGAACTGATAACTCACCGCGTCGAATGAGAAAACAGCGTCTTCTGCTTGCATCGATAGACTAAACCATGCTATGAGAACGCTATGTTACTTCGCGACGTAACACGTCATGGTCAACTTCGGACTTTCCGAGGTATAGTTATATCATTCCTGCTACAGTGCCTGCGCAAAAAAAAAAGTACATTAGCGATAATATTCTTGCTTCTTGAAGCATTAGCAACACTAATGCTGGGTCAGAAGACTGTAAACGAACAAAACCGAGTTTAGCTTCAGCGTGCACCATTACATAATCTATCAAAGCGCCTGGCTAAACGAAGCATCCACCGCGATTTCAAACGCCAGCAAGATATCCGAAATAAACGAGAAAGCAAGAGTCTACTCGCAGGGAAGAAAGAAGTCGTCCCGAAGGAAGTGTTTCGAACAAACGGTATTTAGTATCATCATCATCAGCAGTAGCAGCCTGTTTTATGTCCACTGCAGGACGAAGGCCTCTCCCTGCGATCTCCAATTACCCCTGTCCTGCGCCAGCCGAATCCAACTAGCGCCCCCAAATTTACTAATTTCATCGCTCCACCAAGCCTTCTGCCGTCCTCGACTTCGTTTCCCTTCTCTTGGTGTCCATTCTGTAACCCTAATGGATCATGTAATGTCGTTGAGCAGGAATACGGTCGGGGAGAAACGGAGTGGACTGGACAGTCACGTAGCTTTTCCCAATGCGGACGTTTCTAATCCAAATCGCTCTACGCTGCGCGTCGTCTGCATGCTTCTTTCGGGATGACGTCAGCGCAGGCAATCTAAACTCGCGGGATACACTAAGACCAGGCAGACACGTTCTTAAGTGCTTTCCGCAGTAACAATGAACCACTCCTAACGTAAAGGCGCGAAATGCAAGCGCTGTCAAGTGGACTTCCTAGTTATAGGAAGCAAATGAATGAACGAACGAATTCAGGGGCTCTACGTGCCAGCCACGGTTTGATTATGAGGCGCGCCGTAGTGGGGCACTCCGGCTTCATTTCGCCCACCAGGGGATCTTTAACGTGCCACCAATGCACGGGGCACGGGCTTCTTTGCATTTCGCCCCCATCGAAAGGCGACCGCCGCGGCCGGGATTTGAACCCGCGACCTCGCGCTTAGTAGGACAACACCACCGCCGCTTAGCGACCGCGGCGGGTAGTTCGGAAGCGCCATATAGCGCAAAGTCACTCCATTGTTCGCGCCATCCGGGCGGGACCCCGTCATCCCAGAAGTGACTTGTACAAGCAAATCACGTGCGGTATCCACGGTGCCCGCTACCGTTCCCTTCCCCCTCAACCGCCTCGGCCCCCCCCCACCCTCCAAGAGACACCAAGGGTCACGGCAATGGACGCCATAATGAAAGGGGAATGTGGGGAAGCGAAGGGGAGTCACCTGCAATCATGATGCTTGGCGGCAAACGCCCGAACGAGCAGGACGAGTGGGCGCGGGAGAATACGCGGGAAGCAGGCTGTATACAGGGAAGGCGAAGGGGGAGGGGGCAAGAAGAAAGTTATATACAAAAAAAAAGGTGTCGGCTTCGCGCAAGTAACAGCAAGGAACGAAGATAGGAAAGACGGCGAGCTGCCGGTGATAACGGCACGAGGAACAAGCGTTGAAAAAGAAAAAATTAAAAGAGAGAAAAATATAAGTCAAGAGCAAAAAAAAAAGAGAGAGAGAAAGATACCGACAACATAACAAACTCAGTCGCGAGGGCACGTGGTTCGATGATGAAACGCATATGGCTGTACGTCAGAGCATCTTGAAGGGGCAGCGCAATAAGACGAAGACAGAAGGCGGGAACACACAGGACAGCGCTGTGTGTTCCTGCCTTCTGTCTTCGTTTTATTGCGCTGCCCCTTCAAGATGTTCAACCTGAACCCACTCGCCCAAATGTCGATCCGTCTACATCAGAGCAACTCGCCACGCGAGGAACCTTGCGGAGTGGGCAAGTGACGCATGAAGAGAGTATCATATTGGTAAAGCAGTAATATATATATATATATATATATATATATATATATATATATATATATATATATATATAGATAGATAGATAGATAGATAGAGAGAGAGAGCACGATAGTAGTAGTAGTAGTAGTAGTAGTAGTAGTAGTAGCAGCAGCAGCAGCAGCAGCAATAGCATACTGGTAGCGTAGTATCATGACTGCAGGAGTAACAGCAGCAGATGACCCGTGATCAGCGCTGCTCACGCGAATACAGTGCGTCTCCTATGTGCAAAACGCCTCGAGGGCAAACACGCAGCTCGAGAGACGAGAAACAAAGCAAGCAGAAAGGCGAGGGAGAGGGAGAGACCATCACGGGCGAGCGAGCGAGAGAGAGAGAGAGAGACGACGCACTGAAGCAGAGCTAAAGAGACGACAATGGGTCGCAAGACGCGAATGGAAAACAGCGCACATGCGGGAAGGAAAAGGGGCAAGGGCATCGCCGCCGGAGGCTGGGGGAGGAGGAGGAGGAGAAAGGTATCGATTCCCTAATCGTCATAAATATTCATGGCACGCGCGCGCAAGCACGTATACGCAGTACTGCCGAGGGCACCGGGCGAGACGGCCGAGGCATACAGAAGCAGGGCGCGCATGGCTACTCGATCTCCCTTTGCAACAATAAGCACGTTGTTACCATCATCATCGGCCGCGGGTGCCGGAGGCCCGAACAGCTGATGCATCGCCGCTGCAGGCAGAAAGCAAGCAACTCGACGACGCCAGCAACCATGGAGGAATGGGGAAAAAAAGGAAAATACTACAGAGTCGAACAACGCTTTTATAACAAAGTGTTCTGGGTCTCCGAGATGTTTAGTTACACAGGTCACTTCGTTGTAAAGGTAGCGCACCACTCAGCTTACGACAAGGCCGTGACAAAACTATTCCTTCGTTATACCGGTCATTTCGTTGTAGAAGGCGTTCGCCGTAGGGGCGCTCGACTGTGCTCCGCTTCTTACTTGGCAGGCAACGCCGCGGAAGCTACGCAAGTAGTGCGGTCATAGATGACTCGCGCCGCGAGTTTCGCAGTGCAGTTGTTTTTCATCTGCGACGCTTTCTACGGAATATATAACTACATACGTTCTATATTAAAATAAATGGTGGACGCCAGTTTGCGTCATATGACGTATTACTGGTGCACCTCCGGGCGTCCGGTGTGGGGACGTACTATGTTTCGGTCGCGGACGCAGGTGGGTGCGTTTTGTGCTAACTGGTCGCCGATTCGTGTCACTCCGCTGGTTCGGTGGTAAATAGGGTTCGCATTTGCGATGCATTGCGTGTAATAAATACGTCATACTTTAGGAGAAAAAAAAAGTACGGCATTCAACGTTACGTCGAATTACGTGACGCATATATGTCGTCTCTTTTATTTCGCGTGTGACGCACTATTTTGACGTCGCGGGTGCGAGCACCGAGAGAAGTCTCCAACCTTGGCAGCGCTAGCATCGCGTGCATTTGGGCTGGTTGGGACATCTTGACACACAGCAGGTTTCTTAAACGGCGCGACGCAGGACGAAGGCACATGCAGGACAAAGCGCTATGTCTTGCGTCTCCTTCTTTCGATCGTCCGGCGTCGCGCTGTTTAAAAATCCGGCAGCGTTGCATGAGATGGAGTATATAGGAAAATGCGTCAGATGACAGTTTTGCAGTCTTTGTTCGGCGATTAACCCTAGAATTCAGCAGGAGCTCCGCCCAGAGAACCGCACTGCAGCTGCCCTCTGCGCCTCGGCACTTCAAAGACAAAACGTTTAGTTCCAGTGACACGCAGATTTCCGAAAATTATAGCTCGCCTCTATCGTGACGTCACGCAAATACGCGAACGTAATTGGCCGGGCCGTGTATCTTCTAATCTTCGACAGCGACACGTTTACCGCAACGTTTTTTTTTTCTTTTTGTTTTCATCGACCACAGTCATGAAAAACACACAGTATTAAAGCTCACGGGAAATAGTGCCTCTGTCACGTGACGGGTAAACTGTAATTTACAGCCGCCGAGCGCGAGGAGCATATGGGGGAGAGTAGAACGGGTCAGCCAGGGTCAATCGTGACGAGGGTTTCGCCAAAAAGCTACCACGAACCAAATAATGCCTTGAAAAAGTCCGGCAACAACGTAAAGCCTATTTCCCAAGAGTCGACGCAGCTAGCCTCGAATAGCAACCCTCCTTCGACGCCACCCCTGGCCCCGCTTTCGGTGTCGATATGCACACTGGCTCGTGGGACGTGGGCCCTAGAAGGTTGCCAAACGTTTCAAGGCCCTATTTGGTTCGTGGTAGCTTTTAGTTACGGCACCTCCATCACAATACGACACGCGCTCACTAGCATTAATCTCCCCCAGTAGTATCCGCGCGTTTGGCGGCTGGAAATCACCGCTTGTCCATCACGTGGTGAAGGTCTCCTTTCCACGAGTCTTAATCCCTCATATTATTTTATGACTAAGCTGTATATAATATAGTCACCTGACGCTCCTTCCCAGAATTTCTGCCTTCCTCTACGGCTCCGAGAGAAAGGAGTTGCTGTATATGCTCCCTATGCTCCCCAAGGGTGGCCCCACGCAATAACTCAACCCTGTCGACCAGCGCCAGCTGGTAAACGGAGCAAGGCAGGCGGACAGGTCGCCGGACTGAGGAGGCCACCCGCAAGGAAGGCGACTCTTTCCCAAAATATCCGTCACGTTACAGAGGCTCGCCAGGAGCAGGCAAAACCGGCCAGTAAACCCTCCTACGCCGTACGCAGTGTCAAGGGTGAAAGTCAAAGAGCCTGTAGCCATCGCGGTCGTTCTCATTAACACATGAGTATAACTCGGTTGGGAGTGATGATCTGCGTACGCAAAGCGAGTAGGACGAAGCGCGAATAATCGCTGCTAGAATAACGAAGTAAACTTTGCCCGCACCCGCCGTGGTTGCTCAGTGGCTATGGTGTTAGGCTGCTGAGCACGAGGTCGCGGTATCGAATCCCGGCCACGGCGGCCGCATTTCGATGGGGGCGAAATGCGAAAACACCCGTGTACTTAGATTTAGGTGCACGTTAAAGAACCACAGGTGGTCGAAATTTCCGGAGTCCTCCACTACGGCGTGCCTCATAATCAGAAAGTGGTTTTGGCACGTAAAACCCCATAATTAAACTTTGCCCGCGCGTGAAAATGTGTACACGAAAGAAACAAATGTCGACTGAATGCCTCCAACCTTGTTTTTCATTTGTGTGTGTGTGTGTGTGTGTGTGTGTGTGTGTGTGTGTGTGTGTGTGTGTGTGTGTGTGTGTGTGTGTGTGTGTGTGTGTGCGCGCGCGTGCGTGCGTGTGCGTGTGTGTAACATGTATACGCCGCGGCCAAAGTTACAGTAACATTCTTAAACAAACTTTTTGTGCAAAAAGTTTGTTTAAAGATGAATCTGTTCCAACTAGGCCGACTCGCAGTTACGATACAGTGACATCACAACTCGCCGCCGAGCTATGGCTCTCTGGTTGTCGCGGCCGCAAGGCACCGTACGCTCCGGCGCCTAATGACCGGACCTCTCAAAAGTTTCCCAATCCCTCTATTTACAGAACTCGTAGCACGGGAAGCACACGCGAGCTACTGCGACCGGATTTCTCGCGCAACAATCCACACACTCCGACCGCTCACTCAGAAAACAACAACGAAACAAACAAAAAGGCACGCACGCGCCCAAAAGAAGCCAACTGGGAAAAGAAAGCAGGTGTCACCACGCATCTGTCGTGTGTCAAGTCTATGCGCGGCGTATACAAACATGTAACGCCGCTGCCGAACCGGCAGCGCTAATGTGTGCACACACACACACACACACACACACACACACACACACACACACACACAACAATCGACGAGACCGACGCGTATGACGGAGTGCAGCTGCGCGCTACACCCATCTCCAACCCCTCTCGCTACGCATATACGGGGTCGCTGACCCGCGCTTCAGTGACGTCACGGGCCCCCTGACGTCACCCCGGCCGTTCTAAGGAGCGCGTCTTGCGAGATCAAAAAAAGAAACGATGTCGTCGCTGAAATATGGCGCGTGCTCCGAATGCTACGAGCCACTCACACCGGGGGACAACACACGATCTCCGCCCGCGCGTACGTGTATTGTCACGACGCGAGTATTGGCATTTACGTTTATTACGTCCACAGACCAGCTGCGCAGGGAACAGGGTCCCATACTGAAGGGGGGGGGGGGGGGGCATTACGCAAGAGCGGTATTCCACCTCATCCATCTCCCACACCACCCTCTCCTACAGTTTCTTTTTCTGTCGACAGAAGAAGCCAAAGAAAGAGCCAAGGCCGCGCTGCGCATTTGAAAAAAACGAGCGCTCTGTGTGTGATCCGCCGCAAGTGTCTCCATCGGCCGTGGCCAGGGGGCGCCCGACAGCGGAATCGCGGAGTAAGAGGCGATTGCAAGATTGGTGTAAGAAAAGTAGGGAAACGACAGTAAACGGAGACGTACAAAAGCAAAGTTCGTAATAGGGGGTCAGAAAACTTGGTTGTCGGAGTTCACATTGTATTTTTTTTTTCTTTTTTAACCTAGCTAGGACATTAGGCAGTATAACAGCAAGAGCTTGGCGGCGCAACCCACCGGCCCGTTCCAAAGGGGACGCTCATAACATCCATCCAGCGGTACTTGGACCGTGACGTGACAGTGACGCGCCGGAGCGCAGGTATGCACGGGCTCCGCTACTGCCTCAAACCGCTCGCCATACTGCACACGGTGCATGATTATGACGCATCAAAAAACGACACTTTTCTTTGCAGCTCGATACTGCGATTGGCTCACAAAAGAGTCCGCTTCCTTTGAAGCGAAGCTTTCGTTGCCTCTTCATCCTCCCTGCCCCCCCCTCCCCCCTCCCCTCTTTCTTTCTTCGTGTACTAGTCCGCTGCTGCCTCGCCGGTCATGCAACAATTTGGGTCACTGCGTAGAAGATGTTCCAGTGGGGCATGTGAGCCCGAGCAACAGACAACTTGGCGCGCTGGCTATGTGCGACTCGGCATGTGTCGCTAGGTTCCACGAACAAGCCTCGGAAATATACCCCAGAATGGATATGTGCCGCGCTGGTAAGGTGCCCGATACAGGCAAGCCGAACGAGAGGCGACAAGTGAAGCAGTCGGCAACAGAAGCAGCCGAGTGTAGAAAGAAAAGAAAAAAAAAAGGAAAGTGAACAAAATGGTACACCAGAGGGCTCAGCGAGCGAGAAGGAACGTTGATCCACGTAGAAATGGAGCATAAGTAAGAAAAAATACATTTGCGTAATACATCAAAGGAAGTTTCACTCATCACCGATTCATATACACCCGTGATTTCTCTTTTTTTTTTTTTCACGAGGTGTTCCCGAGATGAAACGCACACCAAACACATCCAACTTTCTATTGGCCCTCTAATTGATGGGACAATTAAGCGCGCAGTGCGCCAATGGCCTCGAGCAAAGAACAAAACACACACACACACACACACACACACACACACACACACACACACACACACACACACACACACACACACACACACACACACACACACACACACACACATGCAGAACACGGAACATGCCACTCCCCGAGGCCAATCCTCGATTAATCGCACGTAGTACATCCGACACGCACGGCCGTGTATAGGCTATATATTCGCGAGCGTAACATTAATCCCAGCCGTGGGCAACGCGGTAAAAGCGCGTGCCCGGCGGAAACGCGACAATTAAGCGCACACAGCGACCTTCTCTCTGCCCTACCAACGCCTCGAAGACGGAAGCTCGAGCAACGCGCGAAGATTAATTAACGACACTTAATTAACGACCCTCCCAGTGTCCCGAAGAGCCGCGCGGACGCATACGGCTCCGAAGGAGCGCTCTGACAAAAAAAAATCAAATAAATAAAGTAACAATTTTTCATCATCTTTTATTCCCGAAGCTCCTACCGTTTGACATGCTGCTCTTAATTTACATACATCCGTTTGTCGAGTGCGTAAAACGAAAAAACGTTTTACACACACACACACACACACGCACAAGTGTGCTTGACACATGCGCGCAACGAACGGGACAAGCCCGTAGGCACGTGATTAATTTGATCGCAAGCGGAAATTATCCATTTCGGATATAAAACATGTTTCCGTGGCTAACTGCGCAACGAAGAGGCGCGAAAATAACGAAAAAAGAAAGAAAAGAAAGTTAATATATGATTTACTATAAACACCAACGGTGTTTATTGCTCCAGGGATGCATGCGCTTAACTGCGTCGTCCGCTTCAACGTAAAAGCAAACACCTAGCTAGGGCCCCTTTTCGTACCTTCTGTTCGAAACTTCCGTTTGCAGAGTACTATATATGTATGCCGGCCAGCCGGGTAGACGCCGCATTTTAGTATGCAGACGTCGGTGCGTTTTACGGCTTATATGCGTCGCGTCAGTATCATCATCATCATCATCAGTCTATATTTTTATGTCCACTGCAGGACGAAGGTCTCTTCTCCCAGCGATCTCCAATTACCCCTGTCTTGCGCTAGCTGATTCCAAAATTCCACCTGCAACTTTCCTAATTTCGTAACCCTACCTAATTATCTGCCATCCTCGATTGCGCTTCCTTTTCCTTTCCACCCATTCTGTAGCCCCAACGGTTCACCGGTTATTTGCCCTACGCATTACATGGCCTGACCACCTTTTCTTTTTTTCCTTAAAGTCAACTAGAATATCGGCTTCGATCGTTCGGTCTCCGATCCACGCCGCCCTCTCTTCCAGTCTCTTAACGCTAGGCCTAGCATTTTTTCGTTCCATCGCTCCCTGAGCGGTCCTTACTTCTTCTCGAGCTTCCCTGCTAAGCCTCCAAGTCCCCGCCTCATATGTTAGCACCAGTAGAATGTAATGATTGTACACTTTCCTTTTCAACGACAGCGGTAAGCGTCAGTATAAAGGGTTACTAATGGCAAAAACAACTTCAACCGCGCGTAAGCAAATTACCCTTTCTAGAACGTCAAAAAAAACAAAAACTCTTGCCCTGGGGGAGGTGTGGTAAGACAGAAAAGACGCCCAAGAAATCGACGGGTGGCGATATCGCCTTGAACTTGCCGCACAAGCGTGCCGTGACGTCACAGATATTTCACAACGATCGACATGAATACAGTGAACAAACAATTCACCAGTAAATAGGGACAGTGCTGCTGTATTCTAAAACGTTGCCAGAAACCGGACTTGTGAAGTTTCAAGAAACCTTACTTCACAACAACGGTTCAAATACGAGAAACTGCATTTTGAAAATTCAGGACCTCACTCACACTCACTTACCGCCGGTGTGGGAGGGGGCGTGTGGCACGAAATTAAATAAATGGCAGATTGGCCTTTCTTTTCTTTGTTTTTCTTTCTATTTTAGTAACCAACGTCATACCGCGAAATTACCGAATTTTAAAGAGTCTTGAAAGAATACCTTATCAGTCTAAGTTGTTTTCCTGCTTCTCTTTGGTGTCCTTTTAAAACAGCTAAAACTGCCACGCGCCTTCGCGTTCGAAGAACGCTTAGTGAATTTTACTAAAGTCTTACGGTACCGTCACACTGCATACAAGTAACAACGTTCAAGTTATCGCAACGGACAGAATGCCGGTTTTTTCGGCCTCTCTGAACTTCAGCTGCAGTGCACGCAACTTTTTTTACTCGAGGCGCGAGAAAAGTACACGCACTGATTACGCGCGCTGTGCTTTGTAGTCCGACGCCATCACGCCGGACTGCAAAAAGCGTGCCCCTAATTGTTCACACCTTTCGTACGGCGCTGCTGCACGCAACCTCTGACAAACGGCCATGAGCGGAGCGTATAGACCATAAACGCTATACCGCGCACAAGCGCGCACGCACGTGAAACGGCAATCCAGGCGGTCAGCAAAGAAAAAAAAAAGAAAAAGAAAACAGAAATCGTGCCTCTGCGGACACGTGCAAATCCAGTCCGCATCGTCGAGCGCCGCTTCTGTCGGCCAGAGGGCACGAGAAGTGCGCACGGTAGGTTACCGACGTCGTGCCACCCGAGCGTTCGCGCCTTTCGCGAGACACAAGCACGCAACAACGCCGGTGCACCACACTCTGCGAAGAAAACTGCGCGCACGCACGCCCGCGCGAGCTGCCGGACTGCAGAAGCGCCCCGCGAACGCTCACGCCTTGTGTTGCGCAGCACTGCACGCAACTTTTTTTGCAGACGAAGGGCAGAGAGAACTCTCTCTCTCTCTCTCCCTCTGTTTGCGCGCGCGCACACCGTGACTCAATCTCGTGCCAATTAGAGCTGCCCCTGTTAAATAGACAAAACAGAGAGAGAGAGAGAGAGAGAGAGAGAGAGAGAGAGAGAAGGGAGGGTTCAGGACGGGGAGGCGCGTTTACAGTGCGAGCGCTGACCCCGCTGTTGGAGAATGAGACTCGGTCCACACGCAGCGGAGCCAAATGTTTGCGATTCTCTGGGCGAAGAAATACACCCCCCCCCCCCCCCCCCCCGCCGCTTTTTTTTTCTTGCTTTTATTTTTTCCCACGTTGTAACATCGCCGCGTGGCTCCACACAACGAACATATGTGTATGCAAAGCAGTGATACGGAGCGAGACGGCTGCCCGAGAGAATTTTCGCAAGACACCGTCTGCGTCTGCCACTTAAGAAAGAAAGAAAGAAAAAAGAAAGAAAGAAAGAAGGAAGGAAGGAAGCTGTTTGCATGTAAAACACTAACGATCGGGCAACAAACACAAATGGAGCGAGCGGAGCTCACGCGCTAGTAAACTATCCAAGCTTCAATACCCGACGCATTTTTTACATTACGCGCGTCGAAAAACGAAGCAAGCCCGCCTGACGAAGACGCCCTGAAGACGAGCGTCTCCACAACAAACACCTCCACAACGAAATAATCTGCATAACGAAGAAACGATTCAGTCCCGGTTCTACTATGAGCTGTGTGGGTGCGCGGCATTTACAACGTAGTGAACTTTATAGCGAACACAGCGCGAGCAATAAGTAAAATACGAGAGAAACAAAGAAGAAAAAAGAAAGCCCTCACTCGTTGTGTCCTTCTATCCGCCTTTGATGAAGTCTTCCCACCCGCTTGAACAGATTGAAATTATCTTCCAAGCGTCTCCGACCAAAGTTCTCGCAGATGCAATGGCGTAAAGATGATGCAAAAGGTTCGCGGCTGGTCGGCCGGTCCTTCGAGAAACACAGTTCACGGTCACCACCGCACTGGCGCGCAGCAAGTTCGAGGTGTCGCGCGAAGGTCGCGCGTGCGATCGTCCTCGCGGTCTGACGCGTACTACGGTTGATCAGTATCGTTGGGACGACGCTGGGAAAAAAAAAGAAGAAGAAAAGCCGTAGGCCTTGACGACTACCGGAAGTTCACGTGACGACAAACGGTGGAGACGACTATACGGAAGTAAGCGGAAGAAATACCGCTGCACCGAGGGAACGACCTGCACCGAGGGCGCCGAGGGAACGGGCCTGCCCCTTATTAACTAGTTATAACCTGAAGTAGGAAGTACGACTCTCCGCCAGCACTGACAACGTGTCGCAAGCCGTCTCAAAAAAAGAAAAAAAAAGAAAAGCAAGAAACAAGAACAATTTTTCCTCTGCCTGTACGTACCACTTGAGTAACAGGCTCGTTTTCAGGACATCCCAGTATGGCAGAGAATCCAAAGAAACTTAAACCGGGATCCCCCAAGCCGGAGGCACCTGGTCGGCAATATGCTCACTGCGAGGAGATGAGAAATTTTAAGAATTTAAAGACAATTTACCTCTGCCTCTGCCTGCCAAGTATATCGGGATAGCCACAGGTCGGTGAAGGTGGGCTTTCTTCCGACCAATATAGCAATAATGTAATGGAGCGGCGACGCAAAATAACAAATTGGAAGTTACATCCGGGCTGCGACGTCCTCCGACAAACACCAGCAATCGGCACTGGCGCAGCCAGAAGTCCTTAACGTTTCAGGTCATCGCAAGCCTCCGATACGAAAGTGGCAAACAAACGCACCCTCACGGCCGAACGACAAAGCCAATGAGTTGCACACACACACACACAGCTGATGTGGTGGAAGCTTTGTGGTATACCAAGCAGGAAGTTAATTACAGCTCTTAGGCGCTCCGGAGATACCAGGGCCCGTCGGGTACCAAAGTCCCAAGCCGTTAGCTACGCTCACACTAATAAGAACAGGCTTATTAACGGCAACAAAGCCACTGTATGTCAGCTATCTGCTCCGACGAGTCCTCCGGGAATACCAAGACCAACTTCTGCAAGCCGAACGCCTTGCCTTCTGGTGCCGGGAGGCTCCGTATGCAAAACGATGCCAAAACCCAATCCCCGATCGACAGGGCCTTTCCAAAAAAACAACCAAACTTCCAGAAGGTTCGACTCAGTCCTTGTCCCACACAGCAGACGAACTCACAAGATACAAGTCCGCTCTTCAATCCAAACACGCCTTCTAAGGATTCACAGAAGATGCACGTCTTTTCTCTAGTTTTCGAAGCTGAAACACCGACGCACGTAAGGCGAAAACAACACTTCAATCCAGAAGCGTGTTGCGAGAACAACGTCTAGTTCGTGAACGATCCTCCTCTTTAGCTTTCTACTCTTCGCCAAATTCAATCCCAGTCGGAGCACCTTCCAACAGCTAACTTCCAGAAGGCAAGACTCTGCTCTATCCTTGTACCAAAAGAAAATTAACTGACGCGCACGAAAGGCCAAGTCCGCACTTCGACCTCTTCAACCACAACGCGCCACGCAGAACCAACTTCCAGAAGGCAACGGGCCGTTCTTCCAACTTCTTCCAGAAGAACGAACAACCGACCAACAGACGGCGAAGGTCACAATCCGATCCAGGCACGTCTTGTACAATCTTCCAGAAGGTGAACGCTTTCACTGCTCGTTCGAGCGGAAATGCCCGCACACACGCAATGTGAAGACAACTTCAATCCAGACGAGTCTTACAAAGGCAACTTCAGATCGCAGGCGTCGCTTCCAGTTTTTGCCCTAAGAACAAACGCACTTTAAGGCAAGAAAAAAGGTCGAGGCCGGCAAAGCAATCCCCGAAGATCGTTCCGAGAAGCAAGTTCCACAACGCGGACGTCTTCTCTCCGCGTCCAAGGAACACGACGTTGCACGCAAGCGATGTGAAGGCCGCGCACTACACACACATACACACCAGAGGGGCACAGGTCACGCAACGGCGTAGAAGACACCGCCTGGACAGTCCAGAAGCAATGCGCCCAGCGGCAAGACGACGGCAATTCAAAGGGGGGGGGGGCGGACAAGATCGTGATACGATGGAACCGAGAAGCTGTCGTCTTGTCGGTTTCACCGAGAAGACGCCAAAGGAAGAGAGACCCGCACTGTTCTCCCAGGGAAAGCGAGAAGCGCTTCCTTCAGGACCAAAGGAACTCACAACACCGTTAAGCACCGGGCAGATGATGAGCGACAGAGCGCAGCGCGCCAGGCAGACACAATGTATATCCACCGGTCTACTTCGACACACACAACCGGCCTCGCCGCAACAACTGCTACTACTAAACAACCAGCGACTACCCAGCACCACCGGTCGAAAGCAGCAGAAGAAGCTGTAGCAAGGTGGCGGAAAGCCGGCCGAAGTCCACCCACGGCTAGGGCTGGGGGTGAGGGAGTGATGGGAAAGCAAGGCCCACATACGCAATATGGCAAGCGTTTCGTCGAGACGTTTCGTCAAGCCACACAACGTAAAATCAAACAACAAAGCCTCCCAACTCGAACTACCAAACCCTCAGCAACCAACAAACAGTCACCCCCCCCCCCCCCCTCCTCCAGCCCAACCTACCGGCGCAGCACCGGGCCCTGAAGCAGGCGAGCGCCTGGCACAAAGTTCGTGAACACCCCCCCCCCCCCTCCCCCCCCACATACACACACAATCTTGAAGCGTCGTACCAGAGCAGCGGCGATAAGAAACAACGAAACGCTGCGGAATACCGACGTGGGGAAACAAGGAATAAGATAAAAAAATAATAACAAGAGGAGGAAATAAAAGGGCCACGATCGGAAAAGAGGGGGGTGGGAGGGGGGGGGGGGGGTCGAAGGCGAGGCGAATGCCGTCGTCTCGAACTCTTGGGAAGAGCGTGGATTAGAGACGGCTGCTCGTCAGACTGATCTAACCAAAGCGTAGCTGCCGGCAGGCGCTACGCGTGAGTGACGCCTGGAGTGGGCGTACCGCGTTCCGGACACAGCAGCACTTCTTTTCTCTTCGACAGGAAATAAGAGGTGGGGATGGGGGGGGGGGGGGAGAGGTATGAAGGAGGCGGTGGGGGGGGGGGGGGTCCCAAGGAAAGCCCTGGTCCACCATCGCCACGGAGGAGCTGCATGCACGTCTACGGTACGTCAGCTCAGAGACGTAGATGCTGAAGACAACAGAACGGCTATACACCCGATGGGCTAATGAGGTAGGAGTCCGGAGGCTACGCGCTTCCACTGACAGCAGGGCACAACCAGTGTAGAGTCGAACTCTGCTAACTCCGCAAGTTGGTCAACGGGGGTCGACGTGCGCTGTGTAACTCAGGCTACGTCAGCTACAAAGATGGACTCGAGTGTTCATGACTATAGCGTTGCGTGCTGAAGGACTCAGGCTCATAGGCAACTCCAGAGTTGGTCTCGATCTCAGGTTCAAGAAGCTAAATATATACATAAATACAGTACTGCCTCTCTCTCTCTCTCTCATACATACATACATACATACATACATACATACATACATACATACATACATACATACATACAGTTAGCATTAAGGCAGAGAAACAGTTATCACCATCAGCAGCAATTGCCAATATCTGCCTACTGCAGGATGAGTGCTCTCCCCCTCAGCGATGTCCAGTTTAACTCTTGCCCTACGTCCGCCAATTCTAATCCCATGGCTGCGAATACCCTCTTCGCATCACACCACTACTGCCGTCCACGAATCTTCCCCTTCCCTCTGGCACCCATTGTGGGGACGTATTCTGCGACGATCGCTTCGGCGACACCATGGCGATAGCATCTATCGCCTCCGCGCGACGTAGTGCTCAACCAGCCAATCAGCGTGCGCCTGACGGCGATACTGTCGCCGAAAGTGATCGTCGCAGAGCACGTCCCTTGTATAACTATCTAACAGACCAACGGTTAACTGCTCGACGCTTTACCATAACCCGCGCAACTCCACCTATCTCCCACTTAATTTCAACTAAAGCATCAAGTGCTCCCGTTCGCTCTCAAATCCACACAGCCCTCGTCCCGATTCACCACATTCGTACGCACACACACGTGTACGCGTCCACATTTCAACAGAAACCAACTCCTCACGTCCGATTCACCACAGAGTAGCATCCCGACGAGAGCCGCCAAAAAAATGTGAACTTCGAGTCACCTCCGCTCCGGTTCAGCTCGACGGGCAGAAACCCCTTCGCGAAACGCCTCGCCTCAGCCCTTCGCGCGCTCGCGGTTCTCTTGACGGGCCCCCCGACGGACGGGAGTGGAGGAGCTGTTATACGTTGTTGCTGAATCGGGACGTGGTCAAGACGCCCATATATCCACGAATACTGCAAGGAGGGGAGAGCCGGGGGGAGGCAAAACGCAGAGAGAAAACCGGTAATAACAGGCGCACCGACCCGAACAGCCCCCTCAAGAAGAGACCGCGACGGCGACGGCGGCGGTGGTAGTTTGCGGGCCGAAGTGGCAAGCGAAGCGGCACTAGCGCGCTGTGATGAGCAGCGCGGCTAGAGAGAGGTTATTTACTGCCGAGGCTTCCTTCCTTTGCCTTTGCTTCCCACGACGCCATTAAACGGCGAGGCATGATCGAACCCGCATGCGCCGGCGGCATTAAAGTTAGAAGTCCCGGTAAGGCTACGCTGAATCGGACGAGTTAGGTACAAGACCGCGGCCACTTGCTCACCGCGGCTGCCGGACATGCAAATGTCCGGTTGCCCAACGTGTGAAGCGCGGTAGCAGCATTGGCAGCGGCAGCAAAGCAGGAGGCCAATGCAAAGGCGATGACCGCAAGTAAATCAACAATACTAATAGGAAGAAAACACGCGACGGAGAAAAGGAACAAACACAAAGATGCAAACACGCGCTATCTTTGTGTCTGTCCCTGCCAGCTATCGAGCCATTCAAGTATTATTAGCATTAGTATCGTAGTAGGACTATTCAAATATGGATGAGCTATCCAGGGCAAGGGGAAAAGAACCGCAATGCCAGAAATCCGCACGTGAACACGGTTATCGCTCTCAAAAAAACGGCAGCTAGCATCGTCGATTATCCGATAATACGAACTTCGGGATAATACGAACACAACAACGTGCCACTGTAGATGCTTTCTACTCAGATAGCTTGAAAAGAGCCCATGACACCTTCTATAAACACAGCAAGCTGGGCGAGTTGGTGACTGAACATATTCCTATGGGTGGGCAGCGCAACCCGGACGAAGGACAAAAGGAAGTCCACGATACAAGCCTCATCTGCGTCAGTCTCATCTACGTCAGTCTCATCTGCGGCAGTCTCATCTGCACTCGTATCGGGCACTTCCTTTTGTCCTTCGTCCGGGTTGCGCTGCCCACCCCTAGGAATAAGGACTTTATATTAATTAAGGCTCTCAAGTGACACTTCTTTGCAGCCAATTCAATGCTACACGCGTATATAATTTGTTTTCAGGGGAACTACGCCTTTCTGCTCCATCCCCTGCTGCTCACCGCAGCGGCTTTTTTTTTCAAACTATTCGAGGTGTATCATCATCATCATCAGCAGCAGCAGCAGCAGCCCACTGCAGGGCAAAGGCCTCTCCGATACTTCTCCAACTACCCTGGTCATGTGCTAATTGTGGCCATGTTGTCCCTGCAAACTTCTTAATCTCGAGGTGTATCTCGTCTACCAAAACAGTAGCGTATTTTTACCTCAACGTTACCGTCCTATACCGTTACCGGTTGCTAAGAAAAAAAAAAAAAAGACGGACATTGTACTGAGTGGACAGCGAACAAAGCACGCGATACCTTGCAGAAGGCATTAGCAGCATACTACAATGATCTGGTAAGCATTTGTCTACGCGCACTTTGAAAAAAAAAAAAAAGGAAGAATTCAATCTTTAGCGCTTCCGTACACTATACACTCCAGTTCACGGAATGCCGGAATCCAGGGCGCAGCAGTCCCCGTAGCGGCACACATTCAACAAAACTAGTCAGGGACGTTTGTGTGTTGCGTGAGTGTAGTCACCGAAGAGAGAGAGAGGGAGAGGGGGCACTATAAATGACAAGCTTTCAACGTCTGGAC
Organism: Dermacentor andersoni; assembly: GCF_023375885.2. NCBI lineage: Eukaryota > Metazoa > Arthropoda > Arachnida > Ixodida > Ixodidae > Dermacentor > Dermacentor andersoni. The sequence continues at coordinate 35,348,008 of NC_092822.1, read as the reverse complement.
ACGAGCAACTCAAGAGAACACGATCTTCGTTTTCTTTTCTTTTTTTAAAGTTACGTTTGCTCTCTGGTAAACACAGCGTAACACCATGAAGTCACCACCGCTCTACATTTCCGGCATGCATGTACGTAAAGTTTAACAGTTCACAGACAGGATAATAACTCTAACAGTATACGACCATCCAGCAAGCATCTATTTACCTACGCGCACTGAATAACTTCAGCATCATATACAATGCGATTGATCCACAGATCACGTGCAATGTGCCGAAACAATCCAGGGGCAATGGGGAAACAACGGCCGACGTAGTAGTAGAGATGTCCCCATTAAGTAAACCATCCGGGTCTCTTAACCACGTGTACATGTCGTACATATATGTCGGGCACTTCGCGCTCTCAACAAAACAAGTCAATGCCAGGTATAATAACGTCATAATGGTGGCAAAAAGAAAAAAAAATGAAAAAAAAAATAAGACAATTCCAGGTACACGTCACTTTTTTTTCAAATTCCGCCTCCAACAGAATGTGGCCGCCGAAACCGGGAATCAAACCCGAAACCTCGCGTTCGGCCGCGCAACGCTACAGCCACCAAGTGCCTGCGGCGGGCAAGAAGAGAGAGAGAAAAAAATACGAAAACAAAAAAATCTAGCAACAAACGCATTCGCGGTCAACAAACCGAGCGTAACGCGACCATAAATCAGTTCGGGGCGATAATGGGCCAAAGGAGAAACGACGGACTCGACAACACGCAAAAGCAGTTCGCAGCTCATCGGAGGGCGCAGGCAAACCCGGTGATTTCCTACGTCCTATCACAACAAGGTGCTAACGCACAAAACATATAACAAATAAAGTAAGGAAGAGAGGGGGACGCGCTACAATAAGCCCGAGAAGCTCCCCCGAGAATCTTCTTCACAAGAGCGTCAGAAAAGCTGGGCATAGTCACTTTGCAGAATAAATTACCCACTTAAACCGCCGAGCCACAAAAGCAATTGCCCCGCTACCCAACCAGAACCAAAACCAGCCGAAGTTAACGACGCACGCTTTTGGCGTAGCTACACACCTGCAGGCGATGCGGCATTTTTCCACACCACGTAACTCAGTCCAGCAGAAAACGTGCGCCGCTTACTACAGCTTACTACGGTTCACTACAGCATAAAGTATGCCCCCTACGTTACGGCCAAACCAGAAACTGGCAAACCAAAACCCTCATTCAGATTCCGAGCCAAGAACGCATATATTATCACGCTCGTCCCGCTTCGTTTACTAACACAGCGCCAGTCACACAGAACCAGGAGCGACGCGATTCCGTGTTGCCTAATAAACGTGCGGGCGAGCGGTGACCACGTACGTAACTACGCATTTGGAGGGAGAGGTACATAATCCTTGCGAAGGAGAGAAGGAAAACGAGAGGCCAACGCCTTTGAGGGGATCGGTCGAGCGCGGTCAACAAACCAGGCGAAACCTGTCCAAGCAAGAGGGTGGTTCGGTCAAGATGACCAGCCCTGCCCTCTCACGACGAGTTTTCGAAACACCGCCCCTGACGTGAGGAGCGTGGAACAGACGACAACGACGTCGACGGTATAGTAGACCAAGGAACTATGCGTGCAGAAGACGAGCCCGCATGGACGGGTTACGTAAAGAGATAGAAAAAGAACAGAGAGAGAGGGTGTTGCCCGCCATAGAGCGGTCGCTAACCCTATTTGAGCAACAGCCGCTGGCAGTCGGCGTCACGCACAAAGGCTTTGAGAGAGAGCGAAGAAGGGGCGGTCGCTTGCAACATTGTATCCAGTATATTAAACAGGCGTAACCAGACGACATACTAACAGCACGGCGTCTGCAGAAAGAGAAAGGCCCGCGGGGTGGCGCTGCGGGAGAAGCGACGAGAGACCGGTCTTCTGGTGGCGTCTGTCCATCCGGCCCGTCCACTGAGGAGAGGTAAAATGGGGCGGGGGGGGGGGGGGAGGGTTGGCGTGCGTCTGTTTACCTAATTCTGTACAGCGTTACGGAAGCTGGACTTCGGAGTCGATTAAACGGGCAAGATGGCGTGGAGCGGTGCACGGACTTGTTTCGCGTCGCCATAAACGTATCCCGGCAGATTACACGGTGTCGTCTGCTGCGGCGAGGTTCAAACAGACGACCGCTGCAGACGCGCACAATGCGGGATCCAAACGCCGCGCCGAGCTTAAGAAATGAGTTTGCCCGCATGCCAGTACATCGAAACGAACATTTCTCTCTCGGTAGAGTGAGATGATTTCGCCGAGTAGTGCGTACACTTTGCGTACGCAACACGCCAGAAAGAAGAGGGAAGTGTCCGTAAACCAGATTTGTGTTCGGCGTCAACCACACGGGACGCACTTAGGACGTATGTATATGCAAAAAGCGCCGACCGGCGATAGCGCGTCCGTTACCACGCTCACCATGAGTGCCACAAGGTGTGAGCCTTCATCCACACCAAAGCAAAACATTTTTCGAGTCATACTAAAGCGCTGCGCGTGCGCCCAGTATACAACGAAGGCGGCAACAGCCCGGCTGCGCGACGCCAATAATACGGCGCAAATGCGCTCCATGTGGTTGAGCCTTTGGGCGCCTGAAACTGCAGGTTATCCTCAAGATACAGCGCGAAAGGCGCCGGCGAGTCGTTCAGCAGAGCCTCACGTGCGATCAGTTCCGCGAATTCGAAATCCTTATTAGATTAAGCTTCCCCTGGCAGTTTACATTTTAGCACGCGTGTTTTGTACGGCTTCCTAGATGCCAAGATCGCACACCGTTTCACTCTAAGCTAGCTGTTACAGACTGCCCCTCTTTTAGCTACGACACCACAGGGAGGGGGTAAAATATGGGTCGTTAGCCTCTACCATCAGTGTTCGGAGGCTTACTTCGAACGGAGTTAGGGGGATGGCGGCCCACAGGAAGACAGGTTTGACCTGAGCTTGCCTTGAAATGAAGACGTCACTATACAGAAGATAAAGAACATTACGCCGATGCGAAATGGGAACGCTGTGAGGTCGTCAGACACGGACGTCACGGGAAGCAAAAAAAGAAAGAGAGGACAAAGAAAATAAAAGCACGGGATTGACGTAAACCGAGCCATCGGGGCGCATTCGATTTATATCTACGAGGAAAGCACGTTTTACTGCCAAAGGTTCCATATGTCGTGATTAAAAATCAGCAGTGCGGTGGTGGCTCGACCCTTGGTGATATTAAGGCCGCCAAGGGGGGGGGGGGGGAGGAGAGGCTAACAGTCGCAATTCGATCGTGCACTCACACATGCCCTCTGCTAACACGACGATCGTACGAATACGATGAACGCACGAACAAGGAAGACTAGAAAGAGGTTGGCACAGCCCCAATGACACAGACTAGTACATTACGGCTCGAAGGGGTTCCTATATAGGCAAAAGAAAAAAAGTGGCAGTTTCGCCCGCTTTGACGACTTTGACAGCGATGACAAGGTAGAAGGTTCGCAGCTTTGTACATAATAATTATAGGTTCTGCCGTTCCTAGAAAACTCGGGTTACGGCTAAGACGCTAAGCGTGTTGGAATTAGGCAGCCCGCATGAAGCAACATGCAGCCATTTTAGCTCTCCCTTGCATGCTCGCACTGGGATTCGTAGCAGACGGCCTTCACTGTGGGACGCGCGGGTCGCGAATGCGCTAAAGCCCCTTAAACTTCGTAAAGTAGCGGCACGCTTTGAAGAATGCCCCCTCCTCCGCGCGCACTAGCCGAGGCCGACGCCGCGTCGCTATTGGCCTAATAGCGTCACGTGGGCCGTCGCGCCGTGCATCAGCGCCATTTTTGCTCGAGAAGCGTCTACGGAGTGGCGAGCGGCGCATGTTGGCGCCGTTGCTACGCTCGAGCCCTGTAGGCGGCGCCACGGTCGAGGAGGGAGCGTGAAAGAAAGGAAAAACGAGGAGGACTGCAGGCGGAGGAGCAGAGTGTCGCTACTTTACGAAGTTTAAGGGGCTTTAGAATGCGCTCGGCCGCACAGGCTCGATCACGTGACCTCTAACATTGGGCTCGCCCTCGCTCACGCAGCGAGCCGCTCATTAGAGAGTTTTAGCCCAGCGGGTTTACGGCCAGCGGAGCGGAGCGGGCGAGCGGAGATGCGACTGCGCATGCGCACCACGCTGAGGCGGCCAGCGGTTTTACGGAGCAGCGTTTACGCCCGCTGGAAAGCACTCCCCAGCGGAGGGTATACGCAGCGCGCGAGCGTGCGTAAGCGCGCGCGGGCGTGTATGGGAAATGCAAGATGGCAGCCGCGAACATGAACGCCGGTAGTTCTGCATCACGGAGGAAGGAAACTAAGGAGAGGCCCTACCCCCTCCGCGCGCTAGGAGAAAAGTGTGGCGGAAATGACGTATAGGTTCTCGTTTCTTTTGCTGCTTTTTTATTTTTTTTGCTGCAGGGCCACGCCTTTTGGGCCACAATGGCGGCGTTGTTCTGATTTTTTGAGCGCGCACACGTGTTGCTCTGGTAGGTTTCGTGCCGTGGCAAAGGCGCTGTGTGGGCGGGTTTGCGTTAGTCACCGTGTCTTGTTGCGCTGTGTTACCTGCACCGTGCTCTGCCGGATGTTGCGCGAGCGCGCGCGCTCCGCGTGCGAAACCACGCGCAACGCGGCGTGGTTTCGCGAAAGATGTAAACAAGAGAGGAGGGTGGCACAAAAGGCGGAGCATCGCCATGAGCAACGCTAACTTCCGGCTTCACTTTTGCTTCACAAAGAGTGACGTCAGGGCCTCTCCTTAGTTTCCTTCCTCCGTGTTCTGCATCGACGACGGCGACTGCGGCGCTGACCCGTACATTAGTACTCAGTACATTATTAACAAATAATGTACTGAGAACATCTAATATATCTTTATTCAACATTTCTTGCATAATAAAAGCAAGCGTAATTCAAATTCATTTCTCAGTAACTCCTATTCGGACCACTAGGTGGGGCAGCAGAGCGCCCCGCTCTTTACCCCGCTCGAGCGGGTGAGTGATCCGCCGGGCTAAAATTCTTTTTTCGCGAGCCGCTCCGCTGGCGCAACGGTGGAGACCGCGAGCGGAGCGAAACGTAAACCCGCTGAGCTAAAAGTCTCTATTGTCTTCGCGCTTGTATACTTAACACGTGACAGCACGGCGGCGAAAATGCGCCTGCGACCGCATAATTTGCAATCGCAATAAAATTGCTCGGGTATAACGAGAACGTTGGCTGGCATAAACAGATTTGTCTAGCCTTCGTGCTTGTGGCTTCAAACATTCTAGCGACGTCGTTTATTACGCTTTATATTTTCGAGCGCTCGCGTTTTTCTTTTCTTTTTCATTTTTTTAACACGGCAAGGCAATGTCTCTGCGCAAGTGCACAAACCCTGTGAATGGTTCCGTGTCTACACGAGTATAACCCAATTACCAAAATAACACCAGGGGACTTTTAAATAATAATATTATGACTACAAAGCGAGATCGAGACTTTTATGGGCAGCCATAGTCAAGGGGGTTGTCCTTAAATTCCCGAGGCTGCCCCCCTGAATTACTAACGAAAAAAGAATATCGCGTTATATCCGTGAACATACGGTATTACGCGATATCTCGTTAGAGAAGATCAATTTGCAATGCCGCCAGAGCCGCTTTAAACCATAAGCATCAAGTTTAGGCAAATCCATGCGCCGTCCATCATTACCATGGTGACTGAACAACCGCGCTTGCAGTTCCCTCACACCGGTGTCAGACGGCACACTTTCGATCGCGCTCGAATTTTTTCGATCGCAATCGGCTGCTTCGGACCAGCTGGTGGAGGAAGCCAACCGCAGTTGAGAATTTCAGTCTGAATCGGGCTCGATCGCAATAGAAAGTGCGCGCCCACAGACAGCGCTGTTTTGACACTCTTAAAAGGCCCTCCACCAGGTCTGGTTATTTTGAGCTGACAAGCGCGGAGCATACAACGCGCGATAACGATAGTGTCAGCAAAGTATTACATCGCCACGCGCCGCGGAAAGACCTGAAATTTCAAACCGAACGCCGTTTTCCCTCTCCCTCGCGGCCGCCACGCTCCAAGCCGGAGCATGACGTACACGTGCTGGTGCGCCTTCGTACACGTGGTCGTGCTGTGACGTCGCTCGTGGTGACACGTGACTTCGAGAATTTTTCAAGGCAACATCTGTTATTTGCGTAATGTGTTGCTTGAATAGACGAATTAAAGCTTACATAAATAATAAAACACACAAACCGAATGCCGGCATGTTTTCGTTTTACTTCGCACCGCAGCAAGAGAGATGTACTTCCGATTTGGTCTGCTTGTTCCCACGTCGTGCAGTCGCGCGCGCAGACACCGAAGCTATGCCATTTTCTACCGTGTTCCAGCGCGTGATCATGCTCTGCGATCCGCTTGTTCTGCCACAGTATTCGTGTAGCACTGACTTATACCGCTAGTCAGGCGTGCCCAGCGCGCAAAGTCACGTGTTGCGCGAAACGAGACAATCGCAACAGCTCGCACGCGACGCCGTCAGCGAAAGTGCGCCGCGCCGCAAGAAAGGGAGAAGGGAAAAAAAATGAAGGCGGGGCCCGTGACGTATGCGTGACGCGATCATCGAGGTCTGGCAAGCGAGAACGCAGGGAAGGAATTTCGCTTGCGGAGGCTAGACGGGGCGAATGGAGAGAGTGTCTCGCTTGGCAGTGGAGCCCGCCTGCTGAAATCATGGGTTCGCGGCACTCAGATATTTCCATCTCGGCTATTAATGAGCCGATTTGCAAAATTCTTGCGGCAGCACGTTCCCTACAGGACACGTAACAATTTCCAGCGTGTAACCGAAGTTTGCCGTGCCGCCTTTTGAGGGGCCCCTTTAACGCCAAAGTTTAATCTGGCAATTTTCGCGCAGGAAACTCAAGGCGAAGAGGGCTGCAACACGGAGACTGCTACGAAAGGCGGCGGGGTAACGCTTACGGCGACACAGACTGTCAGAGGCACGATGGGGTCAATGTCCGATCGCGAACCCCGGGATCGACATGTGGATGGAAACCTGAGCTTCGTCCGCGTACACATGAACTCTACATGACGCCTGCGCGTCCAGTCAGAAGTCGAGCTGATCCGACCCGACCCGACGGCGTTAACGTGCATCCTGTCAAGCAGGTTGAAAGAATTCGCCCCGACCCAAACTCGGAAGTGAACAGTGTCGGTATCCGGGATCGGGTTGAACAGAACACTTCGCCAAAGTAACGCATCAAGCGAACTGTGGTATTTCGCGTTGACAAAGTAGCTTTCATTTACTTACTTAGTCTATTTCTTGCCACATTGTGCATTATGCAAAGTTTCCTTCGTCCAGGTCTACATCCTCTCTCCCTGTCCATTTCCTCCTCTCCCTCAACCCCTCCATCAACGCTGCTGACCAACGTCCAGGTGTCAGCTGATGTGGTTAGATATTTGCAGTGCCATCAGCAGCAATTTCCTTACTGCCCACCATGCCTGCTTAGTGGCTTTGGCGTCCAAACCCTTAGCCTCATTTCGATAGGGGCGAAATGCAGGTGGTCAAAATTAATTCGGTGTCCCCCCCCCCTTTAGAGCGTGCCTTATAACTATCGATCATGGTTTTGTCACGTAAAACCTCAGAATTACTACTACTACTACTATTTCGCTAGTGTTTACATAAACCCGACCACCGGTTTGCAGCCCGACAAGTTACACGAGCCTACCCTTTATCGGATTTATGTAAGCGTACCTTTAGTTGGAAGCAAGGGATGCCTTCAATCCGAGTTCAGGCCAAAGAAACGCGACCGTCGTAAACTTGACACCTCGCAACAGACAGCACTCAAATTGACCTGAGATATCCTCGTCAACTGATTAAGAATGATGAACAATAAAGACTGCACATCGAAAAAAAAAACCTAACGAATAAAAAGTTGCAGGGAAAAAAAGGTGAGGCAGGACGTCCCACTCAAGGTGCTGCAAAACGAAGGCACGACGCACGCGCGGAGAGAGGTCAGGCACGCGAACAAACGCGATAAAAGAGAGACGACAAAAGAAAAAAAGAAGAGATGAAAGAAAAGGAAAAAAAGGGAAGAAAGAAACAAGATGGTGGGAAGTGGGCGAACGCACTTTGCTACCAAAGGAGCAACGGCGGCGAAACGCAGCAAGACAAGAAAGAAAGAAAAGAACAAACGGGATAGAAGAGAAGAAAGCTCGCTACGGCCGACGCGCGAACGACTGGAAACAACACCGCACAACACGAAAAACAAAAAAAGGACAAAGAATCGGAGTAACGAACGCAGAGCAGAGAAAGAAAGAAGTGGGATCGCTCGGCGCGAAGGAACAGTGCTGCTCTCTCTCTCTCTCTCTCTGCCTTCCACATCGCACCCTCGGCTTCTGTCACGCCATCCCATTTCCCTCGAGCCTTCCTCGCGCACCTCTCTCTCTCTCTCTTTTTCGGACAACACTCGTGTTGCTTCGAGTGTGACGGGTGGCCGTGAATTGCTCTCGCTTTCGAGCAGTGCAGCCAGAGCCTCCCTTTCTTTTTCTTCTTCTGTCGTCGTTCTTTCATCTCTATCGCTTCTTCCTTTGTCGTTTACCTTTGACGCTGCCTGTTCTTCGGTCTCTCTCTTTCTCTATCGCTTCCCGTTCCCATCGTTTTTTCTTACCTTCAACTTTGTATTCGGCGGTGGAGCGTCGTGCCCACCTCGCGTCGAGCGTTGACGCGGAAGAGGCGCAAGCACAAGTGGAGAGAGAGAGAGATGGGAAGAGGACGGGGCAGGAATGAGGAAAAAAAATGAACGCGATACACACCAAAGGTGCGAGAGAGGCGCAAATGGGCAGGAAGCGCGTGCCCAAATTACACACATCACGCGACGTGAAACCGCCTTGTATACTACATAACCACGGCCGTCGACGCCAGCGCCACCTCGAACCGCCACTGAATCGGTACAACACACGGCACACTCACTGTTTACATCGGCGCAGGGCTTAGCGCTGGGCTTACCGCTGGAGCAGGGAGGATGGGCGTACATTTCGCTTGCTCATATTCTTTCCATTCTTTCTTTCTTTATTTATTTTCTTTCTGCGTTGTTGATTCATTATTCCATTACCCTCCTCTATTTCTTTCATGTTTACGTTTGACGTAGTTTCTTCAACTTCCTTGATTCGTCCCTTTGTTGTATATGCTTATTTCCTTTCCTTATTCACTCACATGTCTCTCTTGCTCTTCGAAGTTGATTCGTTTACCCTTCATTCAATCTTTGTTCCTGTGTCAACAGTCTTTCGATTCTTTCTTTCATCCATCTTGCTTCCCTTCCACTGTCCGCTTTCGATTTATTAATCCTTTCTTTCCCCCGCTCTTTACCAATTCATTGTTTTCTTCCAGTCGTGCATTCTTGCCTTCCTTACTTCTGCTTATTCATAACGGGGGTATTCATTTAGGGCATAGCTCTGATTTTGTTTATCCTTTTCGTTATTATTATTTCTTACTCGAGGGACTTGGGAGAATCGCGATCAGGTCGTCCAACTGGCTCCCCATCGAATTGCCACTATTCGTAAATACGAGCATTTTCCGAATTGTTTTCGAATATCTCAAGTAGCCGACGGTGCGCGATCAGGTATAAAAACTGGATCAATTAGTGCGATAAATTTCATCCCAGCAGCCAGAGATAAAACACGAAAGGTTACGCACAGGAGCACGTTATACGTCAATCACGGGGCGAGACTTTACCGACGTACTAAACCGTTACGATTCGTACTTAGCTACGCGAGCAATCTCCTTGTTTGTTCGCAGCACTTTATTTGCGCTTTTAAAGGAACAACGGTTCGCAACGTGCAATGCAATGACAGAAACTTGCTAATGTCGTGAATACACTATGAACATTGCTTTATGTTAATGACGATAACGGTTGTTCACTATACGAAACGTATTCGAGAAGTACTCAATAATTCTCTTCGCTTCGCTAATGACACTATTCGATTCGAATCGGTCTGGAAAGACTACCATTCTCATACCCATTATTACCATAAACGTCCTCGCGCCTAATGAAGTCGCTTTGCACGTGGAACAACACGACGCTGCGGCTAAAGCAGTTCAGATTAGTTGATAGCCCGCCTCCTGAAGGACGACAGCACAGGCGTATAATGCAGGAGGAGGAGGAAGAGGAGGAGGAAGAAGAGGAGGGGGAGGAGGAGGCGCACTAGTGGCCCAAGAAACTGCCTTTTGGAAAGGAGGCGATAGCGTACGATGTCGCCGCCGCACCAAGGCCACATATTGCACCCTTGACATTAACAGCTGCCCTTATACTGCAGACGGGCGGAGGCGCTGCATCACAGAATGTCCCTTCCAAGATGTCCTGTGCACCGTGGCCTCCGCGATCGTGCACATCTCGGAGACAATGTACGCGCCATAGAGGTTCCGCGGTATCGCTCAAAGCACTACTTTACATCACTATCAGCGGGGGACGGTTAAAGTTCCTTTAAATTTCCTTGAAAACGATCGACTTACGCAAGTCACAAAGCCGGTTTGAAGTTTCTATAGTAATTCCATTAAAATAGCTTTTTTTTTCTTCTTTAAGCGCTGACAAGTGAGTTACTCAAGTGTATAGCGGTGAACTTCGACAAAACGCCGAAGGGGGCAATGTCAAATTTGCGCGTACGTAACCTTTCGGCTAGGAGATTTGTCTTCGACTTTTCTTCTGTCGGGCGAAGACAAGCCCCTTTTTCTCGAAACGTTGTCTCCAGGTTTTTAAGGCGCCCCTCGTCCATCCAGTGTCGAACGCCTTGAAGTCCCTATCATCCCGTACACCGCATAAGTGCGTCCTTCTTTTTTCTTTTTTTTTGCTTTGAGTATTTTTTGTCGCACTACTTTATGCTGCGGGGACCGCACTGGTTATGGAGAGTCGCATGATAAGGCAGAGACACGGTGATATAATCCGCGGTCGACAGCGACTGTCTACGGAGAAGAGGCGGCTCAAATGCAAAGTGACGTTTGCTGCCTTCGAACCATCTTTCCGAGTGGCTTCTCCAGCTAGACGATAAAGCTCTTGTTTGCCCAAGTTTTCTTGATTATTTTCTTGGCTCTTGAGCATAGCATCTTCATCGCTTTATGCATACGGTGCTGAAAGTAACATTGCCCTTGCGTTCCCTGCACTTTTTTCACGCAGAGAGAGAGAGAGAGAGACTGGATTAGATTCACGACATCATGCTCGTCTGCCACGGTGTATCACGGCTCGGTCTCAAAAGTTTTCGAAGTGGCCGTGGCTATCGCGCCGTTGAAATTAAATCCAGCTTTTCTAGCTTTATTCCCGCCTGTGTAACACAGTGCACAACACTGTTACGTTGGCCGCATACACGAAAGTCGCAAATATCAAACAATGTAAGGAACTATCGAGTTTTTTTTTTCTTTTCATATTCCGCGACCCATGATCTTTCCGAGCCATTTGTGCATGCTCTCTCTCTCTCTCTCTTTACCTCCCACTCCCCCTCTCCCCAGCGTAGGGTAGCAAACCGGATCTTCCCCTCTGATTAACCTCCCCGCCTTTGTCCCTTCCTCTGTCTCTCTCCATCTCTCTCTCTCTCTCTCACACACACACACACAGAGAGAGAGAGAGAGAGAGAGATGGTTTTCGCCCCAGGTACGCGCACATACGTACGCACGGCAGTAACAAAACGCTGCGACACTCGGAGTACACGCTGACCTTGCGTTCGTTCACAGGTGGCGGGAAAGGATACATTGCGAATGAGAGAGAGGGAGAGAAACAATACTTCCAGCGGGTGAGAAGACACTGCGCGTCGTATACGTACGCATACATACAGACAGAGACGCACACGCGCACAGAGCCGGCGGGTATAGCGTATTCACACACACACACAACGCCGCGAAATCGCCGCGGCCACATTCGGACAGAGTGGAGGTCAAACTGCTCCGCACTCACTCGAAGGAGGACAATGCACGCGCGAAAATATGGGTCACGGCTGAAAATGCGCCGGCGAAGAGTGCGCCGCCGCGTAGCCTTTCCCTTTTTTTTTTTTTTAAAGCCACGAAGGATGCGACGCTCTCTCAACTTTTTCAAAGCGAAGCTTTCATTGCGAACTCCCCCCCCCTGCCCCCCCCCCCCCCGGATATATTCCTGACTGTGGCTGTCGGATGCCGCTGTCCTGCCGAATTATCTTGCCGCTGTCCTGCCGAATTATCGATTACTTGATTGCTTCTTTTAATCACGCGAAGAACCACCAGGTATACACAAAACGTGCTCAACGCTTATCCGCGCCACTTTCGCGCTTTCGTTTAAATTTTAAAGCGGCTAGCATTCTCAGGATACACTTCACGCACTTTCGCGGTAGTAACCCATTCGTCTACCTTATATACATCTAGGTGTCTATTAAAAGCCTTGCGCGCCACGCGCGAACTTTGCGGCATCACCCCTAGATGGCGATGTCTGCCCAGACGGAAGCACGAGTAAGGAGGAGCACTGATGCACACACACTGCTTCAGTGCTGATCGCATTAACGTCGACATTCATTGTAAGACGAGTACTGCCGGTTACTTCTCACTCTTCTTCTTCTTCTCTCTCTCTCTCCTTTCTTTTTCTTGATTTCTCCCTTCTTTCTTTCTTTTTTGTACGACTGCACATTCTCAGACACACTGATCTGGCTTGGAACTCTGTAGTGCTCAGCCGTACAAACGGTACACTTCTCACAGGCAGCGCAGCCCCAAAGGCGATGGGAGAGCGACAACGCATTCCAAGTCACCGCTACGTGGCGGCGCACCAGGAATGGTTATGCGCGCGAGTGCAGGAAGTTATAGGAATGCGGAGCAGGCTTTGTAAAAAAAAGGACGAGCTAGGTACAGAGACTGAACAAACATAACAAAAAGACTCGGAGCTCGTCGCGCGCATCGCAATTCACATGCAAACGCGGCACACGGTTTCTGCTCGCTTTCCACATCGCGGATGGGTGAGCCGCTCGCTACATAACGTGGCGCGCGCAGGTTGTGCCAGGTAAAGAAGGACGCAGGGCAAGGCTGAACGCAAGGAACGATAATAAAGAACGCGATTAGGCGCGCAGTTTTGAGAAACGGCTCCAGAATTATTCAGACGGCAACGGAAGGTTACTAAGCAAAACGGGAAAAACGAAAGAGAAAAACCGGTCTCGGAGGCATAATCTGACGCGGCGGTAATTAAGGAGATATTCCGCCGCCGGCAAAAGCCGCAACTGGCTTCTCTGCTACGAGATAAGGTTGGATGGAACAGCGTTTGCAGCTGAAGCCGTAGCACGAGGTCGCACGTTCGACAACCGCGCGCTGCGAGGAGGAAGCATCTGGATGGACCTGCGACCGCGTTGCTTAAGTTTGTGGCTACGGCTTGTACGCTGCCGACGACGATGATGAAGGGTTCGATTCCCAGCCGCATTTCGATTGGGAAGAAATTCGAAAAAACGCTCGCGCGCTCACATTTACAGGGGCACGTCAAAGAAACTCCCCAGGTGGTCACAATTAATCCCCGAGGAGCCCACCGCCCACACTGTGACCCGCATAAACCCAACACACACCGTGCGTCGTTTTCCGGACGTTGAAAATCAGAATAATTTAACGTGATCAAGATGGGCATCAAAAGAACAAAATACTCGGGCGTGTCCCGATTCGGGCGCACACTTGCGAGACACAAGCTCAAGTTTCAAACGGTGCCTTTACTCGTCCCCTTGTGCGGGCACCATGGCAAGAGGAAGTTCGCGAGCACGTCCTGTTTCGATAGATATCGTGCAGTCGTCGGCAACTTCACGTTCACCCCATTACCGTCGGCTCGCCAACGGAGGATGACGTCATTCAAACCCCCCCCCCCCCCCCCCCCCCCCATCCGCCTCAGATGAGACTAGAGTCCGAGCGCGTTCATCTGAAATCAGCACGAGTTCTCATTTTCGCGAAGTAGATGCGTTAGCCTCCGAGATCGTTTAGACTCAATAGGGTGTGAACGTGGGCGCTTTGGTAATACGTTTTTAACTTCATAAAGCGCGTTAACGACGGGACTTTGAAGAAAGAAAGAGGAAAAAGCGCGGTGCTTGTCTTACATTTATCTTCGTCTAAGGCGCATCGGTAAAGCTCCTTAGTAGGTTAATATCATTTAGACCATCTCTCAAGAGAAAAGTGTATAACAGCTGTGTCTTACCAGTAAACTACGGGGCAGAAACGTGGAAGCTTACGAAAAGGGTTCTACTTAAATTGAGGACAACGCAACGAGCTATGGAAAGAAGAATGATGGATGTAACGTTAAGGGATAAGAAAAGAGCAGATTGGGTGAGGGAACAAACGCGAGTTAATGATATCTTAGTGGAAATCAAGAAAAAGAAATGGACATGGGCAGGACATTAATGAGGAGGGAAGATAACCGGTGTACATTAAGGGTTATGGACTGGATTACAAGAGAACGGGAGCGTAGCAGGGGGCGGCAGAAAGTTAGGTGGACGGATGAGATTAAGAAGTTTGCAGGGACAACATGGCCACAATTAGCACATGAGCGGGGTAGATGGAGAAGTATGGGAGAGGCCTTTAGCCTGCAGTGGGCGTAGCCAGGCTGATGATGATGATATTGATGATGAACCGCGTTATGGCAGCAGTGTCCTGGCCTCCTCTAGCCCACCCCCTCCCACACAAAAGAAAAAGAGAAAAGCTCCGGGTCACTCGTTTCTGACATGCACCCAAGCTTGCAAATAAAGTAGTTTTGTCCTCCTAATCATGTTCCGGATGTTATCAAAAAATAATTCGTCGATGTATGCGCCAATTTGATCGAGTAATTGATACATCAAAGGTACCTAAGCTTTGATAAACTCGTTCTCCCAGCCTTAAGGCAAGAACTGTCCGACCGGTGGCTGTTCCTGGCGGCGATTCATCCCCACCGACGCGTTACGCTACTACACTGCGCCTAAAAGAGGCCACGCAAGCGTCGCAACGGCTGTCGCTTGGCCGCGGCTTCTGATTGGCCAGCCAACGCGCACGCGTCACAAGTAACACACGCAGCGAAAGCAAGGCGTCGCTGCGAGCGCCAGTTCGTCGCGAGAGCGTTAAGTATAAACCCCATGCAAGCGATCTTGCACGCGACAGCGACAAGCGACGCCATGGAGATAGCTTTCGTGTTCGCTCGTGGCCTATAAGTCGTACCCCGTGGGCGCGATGACTTCGAGCGACGTCTCCCCGGTGTTGCCGGTATGAGGGCAGCAATGTAGGCGCCGAAACTAGCGTGACGCGTGCTTTACTCGTTGAAGTTGATGTATTTTAATGTAAAAAGCGGCATAAAATATTTCTGACGTATTTCTGTAGCAGGTTCTTATCCTTGGAAGCATAAAAATTAAATTGTTTGCTCCTTCCATGCGATAATCGGTAGTACTTCAGTAACGTACATCCATGGTACATCCAGTTCCGGCTTGGCGCTATAGGCGAGTCGCTCGGAGCACTTCCGGGCGACGAGCGACGAATTCTAGATTTCCAGAACCGAGCGGTCCAGCGACAAGACCTAGCGACCTGTTCAAGCGACGGCCCGATCCGTCGCTCGTCGCTGTCGCAGACAAAATCGCTCTCATGGGGGTTTATGGCTCATTCACACCGGCGACTTGAGGAGGTCGCGCGACCATTTGCGACTCGCGATCAAAAAGCGACCGTGGGCGAATCCCGGAGATTACCGTTCTCAGCGAGAACTCTCGGAATCTACGCGGAATTCGCCGCGACGCGGGAGGAGGCCGGATGCGGACACGTGAAAGATCACTTCCGGTGCGCCGATGATTGGTTTATCAGTTTCGCGACCACGGTCGCGCGACTGGAAAATCGCGCAGAGAGCGGCGACTGGCCCAAAATGGTCGCTTTTCGAGCAAAGCGACCGTTTGCGACCAACGTGGTCGCGCGACCACTGTCAGTCACCGGTGTGAATGAGCCCTCAGCCTTTGCCGGCCGATGCGGGCTCGCTGGCTGAAAATGCCACGACGGCTGGCACCGAGGGACGGCTCACGTAACAACGCGAATGTCTCGCAACGGACGTTCAATTTATGCAAGGTTTCCAACGTCCCCTTCGCCCTACCGCCTCTATAAGCACGAGTTGCTTAAAAAATAAGAGAGAGAGAGAGAGAGAGAATTCCGCAACGATTGCGCAAAGATATGCGCAACGTCAAATGCGCGAGCCGCGAATATCATTCTTTTTTTTCTGTTTTAAGCCATTTTTGTACCAATTCCGCACAAAAACTGTCACACGAAAAAAAAAAAAGAATATCTAGATAAAAGACGAGGTAGCGCAGCATATATATAGTGATGGATGCGACTTTCTCCAAAAGCGATTCAGTGGAATTTCGGCTATCCGCGGATTCAGCTCGTGCTTGTGTAAAGGAGCCGATGACAGCTTCGCCGAAACTGAACACGAAACACATTGTTTCCCAGAACGTCGTATCTTGTGGTTACAGTGTTCCATGCATAATACCCAAACGCACTATTCGTACATATGCTAACCTGTCAGCTTTCAAATTCGCGGACACATCGAAAAAAAAAAGTGTGGGAGTGGGGGGGGGGGGGGGGGGGTGGTAGCACGCATCTTTCTTTTTAAAGAAAACCTTGTTCTCAGTACACGTGTTCTTGTGGGCTACACACACACACTTTATCAACGACGCATTACCTTTAAGCGCGCCACAAAAGCAGCAGAAAACCTGGCACAACAGGAACTGACGACATAAGAGTTTCATACAAATACTACTAGGGAGAACTGGGGAGGGGGGCTAGCACGCATTTTTTTTTTAGGAGAAGCTTGTTCTCAGTACACGTATTCTTGTGGACTACACACACACTTTCTCAACGATGCATTACCTTTAAGCGCGCCACAAAAGCTGCAGCAAACTTGGCACAAAAGGGACTGACGACATTAAGAGTTTCATACAATTACTACTAGGGGGAACCGTGGCGCTAGTGTCTGTGGGAGCTGCGAGCAGGTGCAGTTCTGCCAACGTGGGGATGATGGGTGTAGTGCGTGGAATTGCCTAAATTTCGTCCTTCGGGGTTTTTAAGTGGCTTCGCGACTTTTGCAAGGTGATCGTTCGCAATAAAGAACTGCGTTATAATAATCAAACATTACTAAAGTTGTCCGACGGCAGGTTTCGAACACAGGACCTCTAGCACAGAAAGAAGCCCGACATTCAAACCCATTACGCGACGGGCGCAACAGACAACCGGAACCACAGCAACTAGCTACGCTTTTGCGTGCTCGCAGTGTCTCATTAACTTCCGTAAACCGACGTACGACGCAAATATACTTCGCCGCGAAGACCTGCTAGTGCGTGCTGCTGCCGAAAATTGAACTCCTATGGAGAGAGAGAGAGAGAGAGAGAGATGGGGGAGGGAGGGAAGGAAAGGCAGGGAGGTTAACCAGTTGAGTCCAGTTTGCTACCCTACACGTGGGGAGGGGGAGTGAAAGAAAGAGAGGATAACATGAGTCTATATCGCACTTTCGCATGCACTAAGTTAGGTGCAGGATGTCTACAGTCGGGCGCTCAAGTCTATTGCCTTCAGGTGGTGAAGAAGCGCTCGAATTGCTTTCCGGGCTAACGAACTATGAAGCCAGGCTCCCAACATCGTTGCTTCTGTGAATGGCTCCTACGGAGCCACTCCTCTCCAGCTTACGCTGCGACTGCGGTGCGTGTGCCCAACACCTCCTAGACAAGTTCTCTAGAGGGTGTTGGTGTGCCGCGCAATCACGTGACCTTGCTGTCACGTGACCAAAGCGGCGACTTTGCTGTCGCCGCTTTGGCCTGCTTCGAGCGCTTGCCCGTAGAAACTTGATCGAAACAAGGGACGTCTGCTCAGACGGTAGCCTTCGGCGATCGTCACTTTGGAGTGCAGGCTTGTACTGGCTGGTTGAGCAAAACCGGACCGAGCCGAATGACTGTTTGAGCGCTACGTCACGCGAAGGCGATAGTGGCGCCGAAAGTGATGAACCGAGAATGCGTACCCAAGTCTGTATGACCCCCGTGCGGTCCTTACTTTTAAAGAAAGGTTCGATAGGCAAAGCGACCAACAAAATTTTTTCGCGAACATAATGTAATTTTCGCGATACTTGACGCAACATTCGTAAAAATTGTAATGGTGAGCCCGATATATATATATATCGGGGTTTTACATGCCACAACAACGGTCTGATTATGAGGCACGCCGTAGTGGGGGACTCGGGATTATTTTGATCACCTGGGGTTCTTTAAAGTGCACCCAAATCCCAGTAAACGGGTACTTTTGCATTTCGCGCCCATCGAAATACGGCCACCGTGGCCGGGATTTGGTCTCGCGCCGAGCTCGAATTCCTAAACTTTACGGCGGAAAAGTTTCGGAGAGTTGGGTGTATACGCAGTGTGCAAAACTTTCTTTTGCGACATGTGTACCGGGGGACATTATTTGCATGACGCCAGATGATGTGCGCACACCCCGTAAATTTCTCTCTCTCTCTCTCTCTCTATATATATATATATATATAAATTCTTTCATCATGTATTTTCATCGTACGAAGAATGCTCCCTTCCCGAGACCACCTCAGCACAGAGGGGGGAGTTGACACTGTTAACAGAAACACTTGAATGCAGAGCATGCCCTCATTCTCCTCTCTCGCAAGAGCACAGTCACCCAGATTTGCAGCAGGTAACCTGTGCTGGTTGGCAGGTCTGTGCAGTGCACTGACGTTGCTGCCACAGCCACTTGCAAACTAAAGCGCGAGCAAAGCACTCAAGTGTTCCCTTTAACAGTCGACCGCACTGTATATGCACACAATGTTGCGCTCTGCCTTCAACTTTTTTTTTTTCGTATAACACGGAAGCTATTTATGTAAACTATTCTAGCCGGATTCATAAAGCAAAGATACACCGCGGCAGACTGCACGGACGTGATTTAGTCACATTCACCGTGCACGATGTTACAATGCGATACTCGCGAGATGCCAACGCGAGATTAGAACACGTTGACGAGACGCTATTGAAACGTCGTGACGTATAAGTGCAGATCAAAGCGCCGAAAAGTGCGGGAAGAAAAAAATTAATGTTTAATTTAATTAATATAATTCAGCGCTCTGTCCTTTCCTACCTTTAGAACTGGGCTCAAATCAAGCCCATCTCCTGCATGAAATAAACTCATTTGTCTATAGTTAGGGGAAACGGATGGGTATGTACAGACACGTACTACAGTCATTGTGTTCGTTAACTTCTTGTCTATTGCGACTTATCGATTGCTCGATTTTTTTTTCTTGTAATGTCCGTCCCAGAGGCATGCCGCAAACAAAACAAAACAAAAATGGCATACGGGTGCGTTTTCCGTGCCACGAAACCTATACCATCAGCAGAGGGCAGGACAACGCTGCGACAGAGAGAAAAAGAGAGAGAGGGAGAGATAGAGAGGGAGAACACATACGCTTCCGCTAAAGACAGATGCATCACTCGCACTCGCCCAAGGACAATAATCTCCGTGGCTTGCAGATGGCAAGAACGCTTAGCCCCCCCCCCCCCCCCCCCCCCACCTTTCTCAACCACCGGACTTCCAACACACACACACACACACACACACACACACACACACACACACACACACACACACACACACACACACACACACACACACACGCACGCACGCACGCACGCACGCAACGACCAAATCTACCAGCGGAATGCGCGGAGAACGGGTGGTTAACATGCCAAGGACGATAGGTCAAGTCGATGGGCTTCTCGTGTTATGCCCAGGAAGCGACACTCGAGGAGAACGTTCAGAATACAGTGAGTGACCGAGTGTTAACTTCGTGATCGGAGACGATAAATATTCATTCCTTCAGACTCCCTTCAGCCCGCCTACTGCAGTACTCTCATCTGGCATATATATACACGCATAGGGATTAACAACGCCGACGAGGATACTCGGAAGACTCTCGTGAGAAACTATAGAAATATAGAAAGGGTAATAAGAACTAGAAACTCCTTTTCTTCGTGAAAAAAAAAAAAAGTAAAAAGAAGCGATAACACGAAACGCCGGGCGTAAATAATAATCCCCCCTCGTTTTTTTTTTTTTCTTTTCGTACAGGTAACTTCGACGCGTATCCCTCCCCCCTCTTTTAACCCCCTGGCTGTAGTCGACCAGACAGGGTTGAATACCCTAAAGTCGTTTTTTTACTCTCTCTCTGAAATGCCAGTTGCATATGCCGAGCGACTTTCGTCCACATTCTGGTGGTCCCTATTTTATATTTACACCGCCACAAGGACCGCCTTTTCCGAGCCCGCTAAACATCCGTCGGCGGCATAAACGGACTATACTACTCTCATCCTATGTATAGACCACAAAGAGAGAGAGAGAGTATGTTGCTATATGGAATAAATTTCAGAACAAGAAAAAAAAGTTACACAGTTGCAAAAAAAAAAAAAAAGTTTTCTCCGAGAGAACTGGTTGCATGACGTCGAGTTGGCCAACGTCCGCATTATACATTACCTATGGCGCCACCCCCCACCCAATATACACACGCGCAAACTTTTCTTTCTCTTTTCTTGAAACCTTGAAACCTCAACCATCTTTTGCTGTAAACGCTCAACGCAGTTCAGCAAGCCGCCCGAGTTGACGACGGTCAATGCGAAGGAAAAAAAAACGCAACAATGGTCAGGAGTTATACCCTCGAAACGATGAAAAGAACAGGAGAAAAAAATGAAAACAAAGTGACGCAAAGATTACCGCGAGCCTTCTAAAGGACAGCCCACAGGAACGGGGCCCGGAGACGGAGAGAGAGCGAGATAGGGAGGGGGTGAAGGCTGATCTCTTAGCAGGGCGAGCCCTAATTTTTTTTTCTTTCCTTTTTTTTTATTATGTACGCTTCTTGGCTTTTTGACTTAGTGTGGCAGGGCCACGGATTTTCGCCCGGAACCTGTATTCAACGCAAAATAAATGAGAGCAAGAACAGACGCACGCGGGTAAAGAAGACGGGGTATTCTGCCTTGCCGCTTGTACCGCATACCCGCACTGTAATAGCCGCACTCGCGCAAAAAGCTTATCAGCTTTACAGAAAGTTACTATTACGCGTTTCTTCTTCCTTTTCCACGGTTTGGCAGTGACAATCCGCACCGTTAACTTTGCGAGGTCAAACTGGGTTTTAATAACTTTCGTGAAGGAAATAACGAGCCAGCCAAAGTGTAGAAGCCGTAGCCATAGTCGTACATCTCCGCTTCTCCTAAAACGTCGGTGCCTGGAGATGATCCCGAGCGTTGAGTTTACAAAAAAAATTTAAAAAGGAACTACTATAGAGAGAGATATATCGTTCTATTGTCTACAAGAGCTACAAGCATGGCGGTTAAACCAGCATTGGGAATAATGGTTAGATATATACACGGATTTGCCTATACATCGCCCGTCGCGCTTGGAAAGACTTTGCGGCTTTATGAACCGATGATATCGAGCAAGGTATTGGGTTATAAATGCTGCAATTCGTAATGACTATTCTGCACGCAGTGAGTTATTGCCTTCGTATGTTGAGACATATATAAGTACTTGGAAATCTTGAAAAAAGAAAAAGAGAAAGCGTAGTAAGCAAAGCCACAAGAACTTCTGGAGCCACAAACACGAAGATCAGACAAATCCATGTACTACATGTACTAACACCATTCTAATGATATCCAAACGATGGCAGCGACCGAGTTCCACGTAGTAAATTTAGGAAAATGATGATGATGATGATGATGATGATGAAGAATCCGCTCTGAAACGGGATGATGTCAGGCTCGGTCTACAAAGCTTTCTGGTGCACTTAAATCTGCAAAGTACCTTTACAGTCGAACGCGTTTAAAACGACTTGCTTCGCTGTGATTTTGTATCACGAAATAATTCGTTATACAGGTCATTTCGCTGTAGAGGTGTTCGACTGCACGTAAACACTAAGAGCCCGGTTAAAGGTTATCGCCGATATAACATGCGGTCACCACACGAGTATGCGCGGTATACATAGGCGCGTTGCTTTTTTTTTTTTTTTTCGAAACAAACACAGACTCGTGCCTCTGGGAAGACGAGAACTAAAGGGGAGAATGGGGGGGGGGGGGTGGAGGCGCCAGACGCGGTGACTACGTGTTCCGACGCACGCCAAGGCAAAAGGAACGACTAGATGGCCACGAGAGATTGTAATCTGGTCAGAACGCAAGAGGATGACCGGTGTGCTTTATATACGCGAGATGCGGAGGAACCAAACCAGGCCGGAGAGACACTGAGAGAGAGAGAGAGAGAGAGAGAGAGATCCAACCGGAGCAAATCCAGAGCCGTCCGGGGACTAAGCCAGTCGCCATGCAGGCAGGCAGGCATGATGATACGGACAGGAAGAAAGGTTGTGCGTGTTCTGAGAAGGCGGCAGTACGGGGGCTACTAGATCAACTCAATAATAAAATGGCAATAATAAAAAGAAAAGCGCAGTGTTGTGGGAACTGCCACGTGCCCTAGCGAGTGATTCGGTCTCTACGGATCGCGCCGCAAAAAAAAAAAAAAAAAGAAATAGTGCCCAGTTTTGACGGTAGTCAGCGTAAACGTTCCGTGTTTGTCGGCAGTGACTGCGGCTGCTGTTGATTCACCTAAGACTTCTCGCGAACGAATATATCGGATAGTAGAACACAAGAAATGGGGGAGGCGGAAAGCGTCCAGCGCCAAATGAGCTAAGTGATCCAAGTCAAATGTGAATAACAGAAGAAAAAAAGAAAAGAGCCACTGCACATTCTACAGCCATGGCCCTAGTAACTTTCATTTTGTAATATTTCAATAGACGGAATTTGAACAACTTTCGGTTGGCAACATTCGCACTTATTGCACTTATTCGCAGCTTCCCTGCTGCGATACAGCAGCGTTTTGTGCAAAAACACTGCAATAACACGGAAGGGACGAGAACACTGTTATAGCCGGCGGGGAAGTAACGACTAAGTACCGCAAATGCGTATGTTATTGAGCAGGGAGTACGTTGCTAACTCAAAGCCGTTGAAATTCTGAAGCATTTTTTTTTATTATTGTTGCCCACTGATATGCGCTTGGTGCATTGCGGCGAAGTTCCACAGACGGCCGAAGGGGGGCGCAGTGTCCAGAATTCGTGGACACGTGACACACGGCGACCGGGAACGCGTCGCCTTTCTAATATGCCTCCGACCCTCCCGTGCATCCGCTCCCTTCCAAGTTCTGTCGAGTCAACTCTCCCTCAACCCATAACTCAACACAACATCACCTCCCCCCCTTCCCCAAAGCTTGGGCGGGAAGAGAGTTCGATGAGGGCAGATTTACTACGAGTGCGCTCGCCCCATCCGGCCCGCTCAGATTCCTTTTTTACACGACGCTTTGGTTCGCCGCATTGCGCATTCTGTTAACCCTCTCCCGTTTCGAGACAAACCCTTCCCACTCTCCGGTGACCGATTAAACAGAGAGAGAGAGAGAAGTGGCGTCCGCCGCACTAAACCTGTGCAGTAGAGCGAAGGCTATGGGAGGGGGGGGCACTATGGAATGTAATCAGTGTTGTGTTCTTCTTCCGCCTCTTCTTTGCCTTCCTGCTGTGCAGTGGTGTTGTACATGCATTGAATGCGCCCAAGAAACCCTGGGTTTGTTGTACTAGACACCACATCAGCTTTCGCTTCACTGCACGGAATTAGTGAGGCAAAGTACAGCGGCTAAGTAAAGCGAGAGCTACAGTTGAAAATAAAATTACCGAGTAAAAAGAAAACGGAAACGCGTGAACGCTTTCCTTGACGATGACGGGCCATTTATAAGTGGAGCCGCAGACGGGCCCCTTCGGAAACCGCAAATCTTCAAATTGTTTAATTCGCGGTTAATTTTTTTTTTCCTCCTCGGTCTGACGCGAGTGAGCGTAAACGTGCTGCAGGCGTCCCAGAGAACGCGACCCAAATTAAGGGACGGCTAATAAGCAGGGTGTCACGTGGCGCATTCCACGTGACCGTAACAACAGGCTGCACTGCACACCTGAACGGCTACACTGAGCACGTGATTGCAAATCGCCGGCGCTACATTAAGCAAGCAGTAGTGACAGGAAGGAGATCCCCCTGGAACGACTCGCCGCTCCTTTAATTAGGGGCACTGCGTCATTAACGAACGGTCTGCTCTGAGGCTGGATCATTAACTTCTATTTCAAAAAAAAAATTAATGAGTAAGAAAGCACCGCTGCCAGGTCGTATAAATTCGATATGCAAAGTACCTACGGAGAGTAAAACGGAAGGATAAGAACGCATCTGGGCTGCCTATAGCGTTCTAAAGCCGTCCCGGGTTCACTCCCCTAAATCACAGCTGTCGCCGTCCGACGTTATGATAACAGGGCTGCTGGCATCGCTCCAAATACCTTCGGCTACATTGTATCTTCTACCCCTACAGTGTCGTCGAGAGGAGAGGCACGGGGAGTCACAACAGGTCCACCGAACTCTTTGCCTCAAATATGCCAAAAAAAAGAAAGACACATGCAAACACGCACATACAAAAAAAAAAAAAAAACGAGAGCAGAAAAAGCAGCCTCCAGTCACCAACCAGCAGCGCATACGCACGCATACACACACGCAACGTGAGGCCATATATTTTATACCTAAGCTGTCCTAAACCCCTCCTCCTTCTTGCTACCGCCCAGCTCGGAAGAGGATAGCCAGAACACTCTGCGTAATCATTAGCAGGGAGGGGGGCGGAGTGGCGCCGCTCTCTGCACCAGACGCACCGCCATCCCTGAAGACCAGCCACAATCGGCAAAGCCTGCGGCAGGAACGGCAGCGAGGCGCGGTATCAACAGCATCTTCGCGTGCACACCCCCCCTCTCCCCACCCGTCTCCCAACCCTGTCCCTCTCTCTCCCCCAACAAGCCCGCGTCACTACGAGGGGCGCTCCGTTCCCCTCCCCCTCTTATTACTCCTGCTGCCCCGGTCCTGTGGAGTCGCTGCTCCGACTCGGATAACTCGGACCTCCGCAGGACCCTCCGAAGGGAGAAGAAGGAAGGCGTGAGTGGGGCGTGTGCTACTATTCACTATAGTGATACTAATGTAACTCCCCCCCCCCCCCCCCCCACTCCCCTGCGCCAACTTCGCCCCAAAACCTGTCAGGAGGATCTCGCGTAGGAGAGAGAGAACCCCCACCGACAACACCGTCGACGCACTGCCGCAGGAGTTGCCAGCGTTCGCAGCAGCCACACTTCTTCGCTGGCCACGCATGTCACGGCGTCGGTCTCCAAACCCAGGCGTCGACTCTCGCTCGCTCTCTTTCGTGGTGGTCTGCTTCTACGGAACGTGTTATACACAAGGTGTTCCTTTTCTTTTTTACGCGGGACACTGCAAACAAGGACAACTGCGATATCTAGACCCCGCCGCTTTTGCTGATAGGTTCAGCAAAGTCTATAATTGAGCAAGTTGGTATCCGTTCCAGTTTAAGATAGATTTTCAAAATGAAAGAAAAAAAAAAGTTGCGTGTGTAGCGTTCCTTCTTTGTGTTCTGTCTTTGTGCGCTGACCCCTCCCCCTCCTATTCGGTATGAACTAATAGGCTACGCGGCTAGGCGGACGTTGGCAGAGAGAAAATTTTCAACAATAATTTCGCTAATCAACTAAAATATATTAACAATTTATTATTATTATCATTATTATTCGCTTCGGCGCACTCTTTACAACTGCGAAATAGGAACCGCATTGTCGCGAAGTAGCATCTCCTTAGAAGAAATCATAAGACTAGCACCAGTTTCTAGATAGCCGTCACTGAAATCTGCTAAAATATGCCACTGCGTTTCACTTAAGATCGTCCAGAACTGCCAGAGGCAGCATTCGGGAAACTGGTAATTGGAACGCCAATACATTTCGCAGCATATTTTGAGGTCGAAAGTTGCGCTGATCTTACGATTCCTGCTATGCAGAAACGACTTTACTCGTCGGCTTGAATATCGCAATTACATGCGGCCAGAAGTTAATAAACATTTTTACAGAACATTTTAGGCAATATCAAAATTACCGTCGAAAGTGTTTCTTGCTGCTAAAGCCCGCCGAGCTACGCAGCCTATCTGCAAAACAAAACAAAATACAAAACAAAAATGGCAGGGGCCCTCGGCACGACATGCTTCTGTTAAAAGAGCGTGTTCCGCATAAAACGAAACCCCGGGTATAGCAATGCGCGCAGTATGCGTCGGAACACCTCCGCGAATCGGGCCAGGCTTCGCTCGTAAACTCCAAGCGAGCCACGAACAAGCGCGCGTATGTTGCTGCAGCCCTTGCAGGAATCTGAAACAGCCACAACGACATCTGGCGGGTGTCCAATGCCTAAGCGCAAACTATAAAAAAAAAAAAAAAAATGTCCGTGACGACTGCCACAAGGCGCATCCGCTAACCACGAAAGGGCACCGCGTATCGCTTAGAGATGAGAGAAAGAGAGAGAGAGAGAATAGTGGCATCAAACAATCAATTTGCCAGAAGGCATGCCCTATATCCTTCTGACACCTGAATACAGCTATGGGACATAATCGCTTTTCAGGCTTGTTTTTATTCTCTACTGGTATATATGTTACAAACAAGTGAGACGTTTCTTTTTTTTTTTTTAAATACCACGGCTAGGTGTCAAATGCTGCATCTCCGTGTACGTGAAGGAACAAACAATCCCTTCACTTTTGCTATGGTAGAGAACTTCATTTCATTGCCTAAACGCAGAGATGCGGATGGAACTAGGTGTACAGTACATTGCCATGTTGCTGCTGCGTCCTGGATTTTCGCGCAATCTCGAGGAACGTAAACACACTCCGAACACAGAGGGGTCTAAGACAATTTATTGTCAATTATCTCGAAAGCGGATGACAAGAATACGAGTACGCCACGTTCGTACGATTCCGCGCGCATTGGACTTCTATCTAGGAGGAATATTTCGAGTAATCGCTTCCGAGTTAACATTGAAAAAAAAAGACTGAAGGCGATGCGTAATATAATGTGTACTTCGCCTAATGTATACCCTCCTATGTCTTGGGAAGATAAACGCACAACGCCTGAATGCCTCGGTCATGGATAAAACACTGCCGAACATGCGACCTATCGAAGCTTACGCTGTCGTCGCACGACAAATGTCGAACATCACTCGGTCGCTACAACACCGGTGTATGAATGTATAGATAGCTCCCACGTGACGTTACGGAAGCAGCTTCCGACCATGCTATAGTACCCAAACATGGCGGACACAATGACGTCGACGCACCATTTCAGCTGCGCGTGCATTGTTGTTGACGGCGACTGCTTTTCACTAGCTTTATCACTGTTACCAAACTGTAACTCGGCGCAAAAACAACGCGTCTGTTGTGTTGTCGTACTGCTACTTTTCTCGTTTGCGCAACTTCCCGACGTGCTAGTAGTAAGGTGGCGACCATGATGACGTCACTGAGAAACCATCTACAGCGCCGCTTCGATTTGTCACGCAACTTTTCAGTCCTACGTATTCCACATCTTCTTTATTTCTTGTTCGAGTTAAGCGCACAAGAAGAGTAAATTGGTAGAAGGCCCTGCTGACACGCACACAAACACACACACACACACACACAGCATCCATCAAGCCCGCGCAGAAGCAAAATGTGGACGCAGCTTGTTAGTGTACCAACGTCTTACCATATAGTGCCAGCTACATGGCGTGTTTTACCGAGCTACATAGCTCGTCGTACGGCGTTGCGTAGCGTATCGGGCCGAGCTGCGGCGGCGCTGCCATCGCGTTTCGTGTGCGCTATTTTTTTTTTTTTTTTGACATGCTCTACGCGTGCGAATTGCCTCGGTAGGCATGACCAATAGAGCTGGCCAACTTCTCCAAAGCTACTTTGCGAATACTATTGCTGGAAGCGGCGACAGAATAGCGTTAACATAGCCAGTCTGCAGTTCTTGCCTTTACTATGCCTAGTTCTAAAAAAAAAGAAACAAAAATGCAGCACGAGCATATTGCACTCTTAGTAGTCATCGCTTGACACTTACCCTTGCAGATGCAGCACATAAACCTCTTTCAAGTGCTCCTTCCAACTCTCGCGAAGTACCCACCACATCGGCCGCATACAAAATGGTCAACTCTTCGTTTTCTTTTTTTCTGGAAAACGACAGCGCCTGGCCAAGGCAGGCGATCGACACGAAGCTGACAGTGATCCGAACTATCATCTGCTAGTCCTCGCTGAAAGCTGTATCGCCTGTCAGTTTGTTTTTTTCTTCCGCACAACAGCCTCCCGAGCCCTTACACAATGTAACGCGCGCGAAACAGCTACAGGTTGATGCGCTCGCTTTATTTATTTCCTTTATTATTCGTTCCGCGAGGCCGCCCGAAAGCACGCGTATAGGCGGCCTCACAGCTACACGTATAACCGTCTTCGTGCGCAACCTGTCGATTTTTTTTTTTTTTTCGAAACCACGTGCCACTGCGTGTTCCGTATACTGTTTCCCCTCAAATGCAACAGACGCCCAAGTTTCGTATACGTAGCTAACGCCGCGGACATAATTCCCGGGAAAAAGAAAATATATATATGCAAATAAAGCGGCCGTCTTGAAGCAGAAACAAGAGGAGGTTGTCGGTAAGAAGTGACGATACCGTTTTGTTGAAACGACACACGACAATCATTTCCATTTTTCTTTTATTCTTTCTTTTCTGTTCCATTGCTGTTTTTTTTTGTTTTTTTTTTTGGCACGGGAAACGTGGAAACCAGCAGAGCTACCTGTATAACGTCGAGTACTCAACGTCCTTCCATTGTTATGCAAAACTGAAAAAGAAGACGAAGGCAAAAAAAAAAAAAATATGGCAAGGAAAAGACACCGGAGGAAACCGACGATTTAGAAACAAGGTAACAGCGATGCAACCAGGATGGACTACAATACGACGCGGCGAGACAAAAGAAAAAGAATGCTAAGCGGCGCTAGCGACTGCGTGTTTGCCTCGCACGAGAACAAGAGACAACAACAACAATCGATCAAGTGCATCTGGAGAGTTCGCCTTCTCGTTTATGTATTTGGTAATATTTTTTTCCCCTCCTTTTTCAGCAATGGTTTTATCAGGCACTGTGAGGGAGGAGTGTAAGTATCCAAAAACACGGAAGCGGAAAGGTAGGAATAATACAAAAAGAAAGGGGGGGGGGAGGTGGGGGACTTGACGTTTTTCCAACGATTCAGGGAGAAAAACAATACCCCCGCTGAACGGCGCAGAAGTACGCCATAGGAAACAGAAAACAGTACCGCGTTTCTGTAAAACTGCGACTCTTGTAGAGCACCCATTTACATAAAATGAACAATTTTCTTCTTTCTACTAAGTGCTCGATGCAGCGCTTCGAGCCGACTACGCCTTCTTCTTTTTCTTCTGCGAAATCGGCCAGTGACGGTATCCGATAGCAGACGACGAGAAGGCCCCACGTCTGCTTGCCGTTGCAGCCGACGTAGGCTGCTCTCTAGAAGGTAGCAACTATACCGCGTTTCTAGAGTACTTCTAGGGATTGCGTCTTATGCCAGGCCTACTGATAGGAGAAGCAACGAAAAAGATGCCCCTGCATTTATATTTAGGTCACCTCAATCCCATCATAAATGCGTATCTCATAGCAACGGCGTTCCGGTAGCACGTAAACTCTAACATTATAGTCACGCGAACCCTGGATTAATAAATGATTCATGAAGTTACGCAAGCAATTGATATTCGTTGACCAGCGCGCAAACATTCTTTTTCTTCATAAACTACATCCGCTAACGAGGAATAGGCAGTGGGACGGCACGGCACCCCTTAGGAAACTGCCATAGACGGTGGCGCCAGATTTCCCTCTAGGTGTTATAGTGAGAAACTCTATGGTTGCGGAGGAAGCACAGCGGCAAAAGGCACGTTGATTTCGAAAGAGGTCTTTCGCGCGACGAAGCGAAACCGCGCAGAGGGCGCTCGCGCTCTGCACGTTTCGCAACTTTTCTCTCTGCACACGAGCGCAGATGACGACAGAACGCTCCTGCCTGTAAGCTCCCGCTAGCGTTCGAAGCGTCTTTCTTGCACGCACGCATAGCGTTAGCACATGCGGGAGGGGTTGAACCCGAAACCCCTGCCACCTGAGTGCTAAGGCCGCTGTGTCAATGAGAATATACCCCTGACGGCACGACCAAAAAAAAGAAAAGAAGTTAAGGGCAGAATCGATATTGCGGAACGCTGACGCAAAGCGAAAATAATCCTCTTAATAATCCTCTTTTGTTCTCTTATCACCGGAAGGAGGGAAGCGTCGTTCTGAGGTCGTTCCGAGGTGAATAAAGAAAAGAAAAAAGAAGAATGCACGCGCCGGATGGTTCGCAGGGAATACGTAATACGCACTGGATCCGCGACGCCATCTCCTGCGACCAGCTTTTTTATCGAGGAAATAAGAGTCTCACACGAACACTGTTAAAGTGAGCGCGCGCGCGCGCGCGCACGCGCACGCGCACACACACACACACACACACACACACACACACACACACACACACACACACACACACACACACACACACACACACACACACACACACACACACACACACACACACACACACACACACACACACACACACACACACACACACACACACACACACACACACACATTTTTTCTCGACACGCACAGGGGACGAGAAAAGTTGCCGCAGCCACGAAGTGCTACAGCAGCGACCCCTCGCGCGCATTGGTGCGAAGCGAAGACACACGCGCGCACACACACACACACACACACACACACACACACACACACACACACACACATATATATATATATATATATATATATATATACATAGAGAGAGAGAGAGAGAGAGAGAGAGAGAGAGGGGGACCGAGCGAAACGCTCTGCCGACAGAGCAGTGCGAATCGCTAATTGGACCTGAGAGGCGGGACGGTGAAGCGTAGACAACGCCGTCGATCCTCACGAGTGTATACCGTCGTTCCTGGTCGTTCCTTCGAACAACTTTCCCATCGAAACGATCGTGCGAGGCGTCCTCGAGCCCTCACCGCTCCGAGGGGTCGCTGGTCATCATCGTACCATTCGTCCGGCAGCGCTTCTCTAAATTAACCGAGAACTAATGGGAAGGTAATGCAAGGGGGATAGAAAGTCGGGCGACTTGGTACGGTAACGCGATCTCGAACTGTAGCGCGAAGTGACACGGACAGACACTAGACAGAGACTTGGCACAACCGTACCAACTCGCCCACCTTTCTATCCTTTTGCATTACATTTCTTGGACACAGGGCTCCTTTCAATGTGAACGCTTCAACCGTTAGCGCCTCGTCCAGTCTGCTTCTAGTCCCTGTCTGTGTCACTTCGCGCTACAATTCAAGAAAATAATAAGAAGCACTTAAATCTTTTTTTTTTTTCTTTAAAGGAGGAAAACAAATGCGGCATGCGCATGCGTTAGGAAGCCGTCAATATTATTGACTCAAAAAAAAAAAAAACACTGTCCTTTCTTTTTTTTTTTTTTGCAGTGTTCAAGTGCTGCATAGACAAATACGCATGCTCATCTACTCCGCAGGTGTCCCGGATGTTGGCCACGGTTTCTTTTTCTGGCTTCCTTCGGTGCCACCAGGTGACGCCTGAATACGCGTCTCCTATTTTTCTATGCGTTCCAAAAAATAAAAGAAAGGAAAGAAAAAATAGTTGTGAGGGGTTGCAATCTCGCATTCTTCTTGCTATAGCGTATATCGCTGGACGATTCACGCAATCCCAAAACGTCACACTCGCGCGACGCCGTTTGCTTCCTCGCTGGCTAAACTTTGCGGCAAGCTAAAGGCGGAAGTTTACAAAACCCGCCTCGAACTCCACGCAGCGACCGTTTCATCCTTCCCATAAAAACGTCCCGCGCTATCCAGACTGTTTCGCTCGAGATTTCGTAGGGAACTCAGATTGACTCCGGCATACAGCACAAGCGCCCTCTCTGCACTAGGTCTCGTCAGAAAAAAAAAATAAAAGAAAAATATAAGAAAATGCGCCGAGGCGATCCATCTCCCAAACGTCGCAAGCTGCACCGCAATTAAGCGCATCTATTTATCGGAGCCGCTTCTTCAAGCGACGTAACACGTCACGACAGTCACGATATAAATCGGCGCATTGCCGCAACACGCTAGTCGCCAACTGCCGCCCAAAAGATCTTGGAGCGTGCAACCTTTTTTATCGAGCAATAGAGTGAATCGTATGGCCAGCATAGTAAACTAATGCTTTTTGGAGTTGTCTCTCTCCCTCTCTCTCTTGCCTGGATGCACCTCATTGCGCTCAATCAAAAAAATCGATTCGATCCGCCGCCAATCCACCTACCCGCATCATACATACAAAACGAAACCACGGCGGTATAATAACGTCGAAACGATCGCACGCCCACCCACGTGGGTGCGGCGAGGTCTAACGCCGCAGGGTCGATACGGACTGGACAAAAGAAAGCCAAACATTCCGCGTAGTCAGCTAGGTGTCGTACCCGTTGTTGACGTAAACGCGACTGCCCCGCTCGATGGGAGCAATTTATTTATTTATTTATTTATTTTAATGCTCGCCAAGAAACTGATTCACGTTTGTACAAGAGCTCCTTGCCAGGCGCATACATGCAACTGGCGCAATACGTTTCTCTCTGACATTTGAAAAAAGAAAGACACGAAAAATCGCACTAGGCGGACCTGAGAACACCGACTGCAATGTTTGAGGTGACTTATTTTTAGCCTGAGACAATATTTTAGCCTCCAGAACTCACTAGAGTTCGCTAGCATACATTTCTAATACAGCAACCTACGCTCTAGTACAATAACCAACGTCGTCAAGCTTTTTTTGATGCACGCAGGCGAAAGACTCGTGTTAAGTGATGATTATGTGAACCCCAATATCGTCATGTAGTAGTTATGGCGAAAATAATTAAGCACACGTGCCAATATCATCCTCAACTTCTGTCATTTCGTTTTGTCAATCACTTTCTAAACACTTATATCGATCACCCTCCACCCCACCCCACCCCCCCCCCCCCAAAAAAAAAAAAACGAAAGAGAAACGTAAAACCATTCATCCCTTCTGCTACAAGTACTGCTCTCAACCAGACATCAAAAAATGACCTCTTAGAAAGCTCGTGAGAGGGCGCCAGCGTGCAGTTCCAACTAGTGTTCCTGTATATGCTCCCGCAGGGAGCATATACAGGAACACTAGTTCCAACACTACACCAGCGTTCAAAACCCCTCCCCTAAGTCCAGTAATCAACCGTTGCCCTTCGCGACAAAAGCGGTAGCAGCAGAAGTCGGCTCACCATCGAACAGACGACTCGGAATAATCCCGCGGCAACGAAGGCAGTTCAGCGGGTGACGTCACGGCCGCCGCTCGCTCCGCACCGTCCAAACACGGGCAACACTTTTCCGACGCCGTCAACCAACGACACGGCACTTCGACCCGGGTGACGACTTGCCCCCGCCGCCCCGCATACCGGTCCCATCTCACCGCCGTCGCTATGACGACCTCGCGGACCGCATCAGATCCTCGACCGCTCAGCAGCCCACACGAAAAACTTCCAGCGCGTCCTCGCTAATGTCTTTCCCTATGTACACTGGTTGAGCAAGCTCTGCCATACCTGCCTCGGATGAAATGACTTAGCTTCGGAAGAAAGAAAAAAGAAGAGCCGAAAACAAGCAGAAGAAGTAAAAGAAAAAAAATAGAAACAGATGAAGAACGGAGGAAGGCGATCGGGATACGCCAGGTTGCGATATATTTAGTTCACGCAATAACCTATCGCACGCTCCAAACCCTCGCACGCCAACAGCTGCGTTGCGAAACGAACACGCCTGTTAGGCAACCCTCCTTTTTTTTTACCCGCCTCCTCACCCCCACCCCCCCCCCCCTTCTCGTATCACCCGCCCCTCCTCTCCAAGCAACCGCAACAGGACGTAACAAGTTGCACTGCCGGCGCGGCAAAACGTGGAGGCTAATTAAGAAAGAAAATGAAAAGATCGCCTCAGTATTATTTTTACTTCTTCGCTGCTAATCTTGTTCGGCAGCGGCCGCTGAAAACAGCCCTAGTGCGCGGAAAGATGTAGTCCCGAATACCGACGGCGGGCTTCAACACACCGCGCGGGTCTGGCCGTGTGTGAATTGCAGTGAATTCCACACGGCCAGTGAATTCAAGCAGATCAAAATGCTCCGGTAACTCGGTGAAGAAAAAGAAAGTTACGAGACTGTCCGATTCCGTACAATCTGCTCCTCAAGACGGCTTCACACGAAGGCCCCATTTGTTAAAACCTACCGTTAGCCTGTGCGGCGGGTGGGCGAACGACAGACGTGCGGGTTTAGCAGACGACATAAGAAAAAAGAAAGGAAAAAAAAAGCTTAATGCGGAATCTCGCGCACTGCTGCAATGCGGCGGGCGCGAATATGCATTCGGTAATCCTGATCGGATTTGGTGGCCAGTCGGAAGGATACTTTTCGAGTCGATAAAGCTAGAAGCAATAGTGGCAACGACGACCATACATGATAGAGTTATTCCGCTATCACAATCCTCTATCAGTAGTAGCTTGCGGGAGCGTTTCAAGCTCGACCTTACACGCGACCAGCATGCCCTCGGAGTCCAAGATATAGAGGTTCGCTCCGCCCGCAAAGACGTTCGGCTGTGCGCGGTCTGCTCTAAGTACACACCGACATTATTTATGACTTTTTATTCGCACAATATTACGACTCAACCCCCCCCCCCCCATTTGTTTTTTCTACTTCGGCCCAGACAACGTAGGTCGCAATGTCGCTTAGAGAGTATGAAAAAGGAGATATCGCATGATCTACACACAGCACCGAGGTCGAAACACGAAAAGACCCCACGATACGAACGGGCAGAAAATATAGAAAAACGACTACAGAACGCACTAAGCGTTCACGATGTCAATACAGCTCTGCTGCAACCCAAAATAAACCGAAGAAAGGAAGAAAGAAAGAGAAAAAGAAAGAAAGAAGTAAAGAAATAAATAAAGAAAGAAAACGACAGATAGACGTTCGCGAAATCAGCCACAAATATTACAAGTGATTGAACAACAAAGCAAAACAAATAAACAGTGTAAAATTCTGGTGTTGACGTGTAAGTGACACGACCCAGCTTTCGCTGGTAAACGTCTGCTAATACAAGAGGCGCACGCTATGCATGTGACGTCATCCAGGAAGGTAGGAAGCTCACGCAGAAATGCTGTGCTTTCCAGAAAGAAAGAAAGAAAGAAAGAGAGACGACCATATTCAAGGCCTCGCCGGCGCTCCTCCCCGTGGAATCGTATAAGTTCGTGCAGTCTTCCCCTGATGACGTCAACGTTCGAACAGCTCAGGCCTACTGCCCGTCTCACAAACTCCCAACGTGTTGTTCGGCGAAAGCCGTAGCTGTCGCGTTAACCATATCGGGAACGAGAATCGGCACTTTGCCTCAAGAGTGCCCCATCGGCCGCTAATCCATCCGTGACCGTTCCCGTCCAGCCGGCGTTGCGAACGGATGGATTAAGGTCCGACACGGTTAGCGAATTATGCTCCACCAGCACGTCGTGACGAGACCGAGCATTAGTTGCCTATCGTTGCGCTCAAAAACGCTAGACTGAGAGAAACGGATTAGCGAAGTCCGCGACGTACGCAAGCCAACCAACCAACGTGGAGGATGCAACGGCTACAATTGAAACTACAATGACGGCACTGCAATTCACTAGTAGCGCAAAGTCACTTAATTGCAGGCAGGTTTAATACGCGAATCACTGAGTCACGAGATTTAAAATAATTTGATCTGACGAAATTTCTTTTAATTAGACAATTACGCATTTCAATTTCTCGTGCAGGTGATGTCTACCTCTTCGTGCAATCCGCCCCAAGGAGTAAAATAACTTTGCTCTACGCCACGGGCGATTATCTTTAAATTCTGGGTAAGGTTAACCTCGCAAAGACCAAACACCTGCACTCATCAAAGAAAATTAATACTTCTTCACGTTTACTTTCTGGCCATGATGCGTACATACATATACAAGTAAATAAAGAATGTTACCCGAGTAAACAATTAATTAGTACAGTAATAATTCAGTAGTCGGTTTCCTGAACTACCCAGATCTGAAATAAGCACAAGAAATGCTACTACGAGCTTTGCGTCAAGCTTCTCGCGCTTCAATCAGAACTCTTGAGGTTTAAAACTCAGTGTAGCAACGGTGACAATACGGTAGGCATTGTGGGGGTGAAAAGAAAAAAAGAAAGGAATACCCACATGGTATAACTGCAGTTTCCATAAAGGGCCCACAAGCGAACAAACGAAAAAGGCCGCAGAAGAAAAGACGTGGAGGGACGAAACAAAAAAACAAAAGACCGCTCCTACGCCACCGCGCGGTCACGACAAACCGCCCCCCTTCACCGATCTTCAGATCTCCTCGGAAAAGAAGAAAAAAAAAGATGAAGAAAGGAAAAAGGTCGTCGTATACCTTCCTTTTCGCATCGTTGCACGCTTTTCAAATGCACGTGTCCTAGTGTTCTTTCTGTCGCGGCTGATTAGCAAACCGAACTAGTTCGACAGCGACCTCAACAACCCTGCCACCCCCCCCCCCCCCCCGCCCTTCCCATACATCCGTACCATCCCATGGCCGAGAAAGACCACGGGGCACGCACACACACATACCGTATTTACTCCAATTTAACCCCGCTTCGCTTCTTAGCCAACCCCACACCAAATTCGGAAGGTCAGAATTTTTTTTTTTCCCTGGAATGCAGGTCGATCAAATTATAAGCAAACGACAACAGTAATAAAAAGCAAGTGACGTTTATTATAACAATACCACGAAATATAAAAGCCGACCTAATAGTTTCGTAGCTCACGTTTGTTTGTGGGGTTTTACGAGCCAGAATCACGATTTGATTATGACCCCCGCCGAATTTTAGGGGGGACTCCGGATTAATTTTTGACCTCCAGGAGATCTTTAACGTACACCCAATGTACGGGACACGGGCGAGTTTTTTTTTTTTTTCCGCCTTCATCGCAACGCGGCTGCCGCGGTCTAAGCCACCGCTACAAGTACGTTTGTTAAGGATGTCCGAGCATCCTAAGCTTTCTAGTAACGAATGAAACAAAGTCCTATTCAATTCAGACTTCGAATTGAATATAGTAATTATTGGTTATAAATTGGAGCAAAAGCACGATAAATTTCATCCCCGCGGGCATAGTATATGCATTAAAACAACGCCATAAAACATCAGAATTTACGGAGCGAAGCAAGCTACGTCGCTCAGAAAGCCAGATTTCACCGGCTTACAGCTACCATTCGCACTCTTCGAAGACTCACGCGTATGCAAAGAGACTCCCTTGTCTATCGGTCCCTGATGCCCCGGATTCGTGCTTTTAATAAACAAAGCCTCGCAACGCGCGATGTGGCCACAGAAGCTTGCTCACGTTACAAAACACTAGAATGCGGATATCCCTTTTGTATTAACTGTGAAAAGCGGCTCGGCTGTTCAGTATTCGAAAAGTATTCTATCCGCTTCTGGCCCTATTCGGTTCGGTCTAAAAGAAAAAAAAATGTAACTGTTCGCAAACTGGCAACGTTAACTATCGGCCTAGATTCGAATGAATACGGTACACACCGCACGCCGTACTACTAACGTGCATAATATACACACGCGGTTCTTTCCGCAACGATGAAGTCTTTCCTCTCCTCTACGTCACCCTCCCTCTCTCCTGCCCTGGAATCCCAGACCCCCCCCCCCCCTTCACCACCGCCCGCCTTCTCTTTCCTTCTCGCCTTTCAGTGGGTCAGGCTCACGCACATATCCAACGATCACGGCGACGACGGCCAGGTTATGCACGTCGCCTCGCATACCCGTCTCTCGATCGACCTAACGGGACGTGGCGAGAAGGCGTCGTCCGCGTCTTTATACACACACCCGCACTTTCCTCGTACCAGAGATTAGGCAACATAAGGTTTTAGCGCAGCGGTCTTCGGCGATTCGAGTGGGCGCACGCACGAAAAACGGCTACGCAGTTCCTCGACGAGAATCGTATACAGAGCGTTCGGCACGGGTCAACGCCAAATGTTGCGGCGCCACCTGGTGCAAGGAAACCATGGCACTTTCGCGGCCACGGCGGCGTCTTTTGTTAGGCCTGGCCGAGTCAGAACGTACGGCGTGGACCCATAATAATGGCGACCAAAACACCACCGATATTTGGTTCTCGCGAAGAGAGAATACGCACGATGGAAAGATGATTTTACAGATTTATGTTCTTGTTGCTGCGACGAAAAGCAGGCAACAAAGAAAGGGCCGAACTCGCATCGAAGTACACTCCATTTTGCCACGCGAAACACGCAAGGATCGAGGCGCGCGATGTTAGCGGAACGTGCAGACGTGTAGAATTACCACACTTCTTGTCCCTGTAATGCCCACACTTCCACATCAAGTAAAGTTAGAATAACTAGTTCACCTTTACCTGTGGCCGTAGCGAATACATTTGTACGGGCATGCAATGTTGTTTGAGTAATGAACGAGACGAAAGAGAACTGAGGGGCCTGATTTCGTTTAGAGCGCAGCGGGAGATGAAGGACGGCGATAGTGAAGAGAGCGCGAATAGGAAAGCGGAGGAGGAGGGTATGGCGAAAGCGCGAGAAGGAAAGCGCAGTGCCGCGCAAGACAGGCTGTGGGGCGACGATGGCTACGAGATGGCGCTAGAGTAGAGCGCGTCGTCTGCATAGAAACAAAGCGCTGCATGAGCGGAGGTCTGTCTGCGGCGGCTGCTGTGAATCGCGGCCGCGCGTCACCCACGCACTGCCTCTCGCGATCTCCTGATTAGCGAGGCAGTCGAGCCGCACACACATCGCTCCGTTTTCAACGTGGGGCACGTGACAGACTGCCCGCGCAAGCCAATACATCGCGAAATGATAACACGTATACATACAGCTGCACTCAAATTTCGCATTAGGGAGTATCGTAATCGTCGGTGAATTTTTTTGTTTGTCGCAACCATATGAAGTCGACAGCGAGGCCAAGGAGCACATAGGGAAAATTAACAGCGCTTTTAATTGAAATGTAGAAATAATAATAACAGACTCAGATTAATGTGGCCGAATATGTAACTTAGCGTAGTAATTATTTGCAATTTGTATGCTGAAATGCACAACTGAAAACTCGCCCCAGCGTATCAGAAACAACAATACCGGATGTCTCAGCGAACGCATTATTATTACTTTTTAATTGCGGGTGGAAGGAAGCCCAATTCGAATCCACCAGCTTGTCTGCTCGAAGAGGCGGACATTACTTGCACAAAAAAAAAACGAAATACATAATCGACTAATTAACTAAAGTTCCCTAATTAAGTTTTAAACTAAGTGTCTTAGGCCACATATTGTAATTTTTAGCCTTGAGAATCAATGGCTGTCAGGTTGGGGAGCATGATGAAGTCTCCTCATACTTATTATGTACGACCAGCTATTTTCTGGGGAGAACAAGCTGGTTTGGTAGTGCGCGTTCAGGTGGCACCGAAGCCTCCGCATGCTTAGTTCAGCTCCTGTACAGTGCTGCGCAGTAATGTGGAGTGTTGCACAACATTGTACAGCGATGAATAAGGGCAGTTGCACAGCCGGCGCCCAACATTTAGGACATTTAGACTGCTAGTCGAGCGTCGGTCGAAAGGTCGGTCTGAAATCGACTGCACATTCTAGTGCGAGCGCAAACCCCACACGTGGGGAAGGCCTGCTCGTAATTACTTGTACATACGCTGTCGAACGGCTGGTGGGTAAAACAGCCCACGGTAAAAGAGAGAGAGAAAGAGATAAAAACCCACTTGAATAAGGATGTGACTAAACTTAAGATTCACACCCTTACAGCAAGAAAGGGTGTAAATATGTTGTAGACAATTTACACCCTTATTCAATTTTAGGGGGGGAAATTATTTTACAGTGTACCGATGTTTGATGCATCGTTTGAACAGCGTACATGCACGTCAGATAGGAAAATTACATAACCAGACACAAGCTTCTGCGAATTCACTGCTGCTATCAATTAAAAATGATTTATACCGTTTACATCGAACTGAGACGTGGACGCGCGTATACTGCACGTAACCAACAAAGCGCGCCTACACTTCGAGCATACCGTGCCGGCAGATACATGACAGCATCCCGCTGCGACTGCGCGAAGGGGACAGAAGTAATCCTCGTTCTCGACCAACAGCGATCGTCGAGGCGCGATTCTCCTTTCAAGTCACGCCCCGCGATCGCGACTTGCCAAACGGCCGAGCGCTCTCCTTATCACTGCCGCCCAAAGAAAGCCGTTCCGCGTTTATAAAAGTAGTTCCTACAGGAATTAAATACGCTTTAACTTAAAAGGCAGGCTGTGCGAGGCGAAAAACAGCCTTCCCTTTATTATTCAGAGCTGGCCGGTAACTTTTCAAACAGCCTTGAATATCGCTTTGCTAAAACAATTCTAATCACATTCGGCGCCATCTCTGCCGAGTCCTGGTGAAAGCAGTTAAAAAAGCAAAAACACAAGAAGTTCCGTGCAACCATGGCCTCCGAGACCTTCAGCACGCGGGTATCCCGCCTGGTCTCGGAGGACATAGTGCAGTCAGCTATTAGCGAAACTTTACGCACACACGCGCACACACACACACACACACACACACACTCAAAAAAGTATTACAGTCGAAGTCATAAAGTCGTAAATCTAGGTGAACAATATTGACGACTTTTTTTCTTTGTGATGCTGACTGCTATTGAAAATTTTGCAGATTTTGTTTATTTTCAGCCAGAATGAACTGCGCTGCATACAAACGAAAACATTATTGAAGCCTATTCACGAAATGTCCTTGCGAAAGCGGCCGAAATTTCACTTCTCAACCAGTCGCTCTATGGAGTCGGTAGAGGCGCTGCGCGCTATAGGTCCGAATTGTCGAGCGTATCAGAAGAAAATGTCTGGCTCTGAAAAAAAACTGTCGGCCAAGCCGATTTTTCTTTTCGTATCAGTTTTAAAGAATCAGGCAGTTTACAATAAAATCATAGAATTGGAAGGTACACGTCTACACGCTACCTGTCTCAAAAGAGCCCCCCTCCCCTCCCCTCACCACCCGTGAGCTACGTTATAATCGAGTTTGACAAAACCCCACTGCAAAAATGATCACTTTGTGCAGGAGTTGGCACGAAACGACCGGAAGCAGATGGTGAGTAACAAACTAGGCTTGTGTCGTTTCGCGGCGCCTTCTGTAGAACGAACTCGTTTACAGTTCAGTCAACTCCACAATGTCGCGCTCTTACGATAGGAGGGTCTCACAACTAAAGGTCACATTCATGGCTGCTAAAAGACTCCCGACGTCCGAGGTGTATCGTTAGCGGCTGCTAACTGATCTCACATGTTGTTTGCGGCACTGTGGAAGCTGCAGGCCTCCTTAGCCAATAGGGAGGGCCGAACGCCCCTCGAAGTGTGTTCATCCGCGCCGCGTCGTCTGCTCAGCTGCTGCTGAATTCGCGGTATATGACGCGCACGCGCAGAAATCCTAACAGCTCTCATGTATCGCAGTGACCTATCACACATCAAGCAAAAAAAAAAAAAGCACTCTAATCAAACCGTTGGACAGTCGCACCTGGAAGTATATTCCGATGCGCAAGGACACCCCCTGTGTATAATACGCCTCGTACCTTCGGCAACGCTGCAAACAACTCGTGAGAAGGAGCAGAGTAACAAATAATGAAGACACTCCTAGATAAAGGACGCAAGTAGTGCCGTGTTATACAGGCTACAAGGACACGCCTGCAAAGTTCAAATATAAAGCAGCGTAAGAAACGGTATACGGCCTGGCGATTCGTTTACCACAGCGAAAGGAGACAAGCAACGACAAGAAAGAAAAAAAAAAGAATGCGCATTGCTTATACTGCGTCGCCTGCCGACCTAAATGAAAAAAAAAAAAACGGTTTACACACAAACGACGACGCAAAAGCAAAAATGACACGTGCGTTGAAACACACACGCGCTTTGTCACATCGCGAGGTCACGCACGATGCATAAAAAGCTCGTGGTTTGGCGTGACTGTCGAGCGACGACACGCAGCGGCCAATCACAGCGCTCGCGGCGAATCGTGCAAGCAGGCTGCCTTTCCTCCTCTCTCCGCAACGAAACCATATGTATCGCTTCCCGTATCCTTAACTGCGTTATTATTGCATGCCGCATTTATTCCCCGCACAATTGGATTTATGAACTGGGTTGTTCGTCCGCGAGCTTTAGGTAAAACACACGCGCGCGCGCGCACGCATGCATGCATGCATGCACGCGCACACACACACACACACACACACACACACACACACACACACACACACACACACACACACACACACACACACACACACACACACACACACACACACACACACAGAAAAGCCGTCTGCTACCGTCACGTGCCGTGAGCAGCGAGTGTAGGCTTAGAGGCAGCTGTTCGTCGCGATTAAAATCGACAGGAAATAAACTGAAATACAGTAAACGCTTCCACACTACAAAAAAAAAAGAGAAAAAGCTCGTTTGAAAAGTGGAGCGCACAGGCATAAGCATTTAAATGAAATATATATGATTTTAGCTGTGCTAGCAGATTTCATTTTGCAACAGCTAAAAAAAAAAAAACTCTTACCCTGGGAAGAGGTTTGCTAAACCGGAAAGCCCGCTAAGTTGAGAGGCAGGTGGCGACACCGCCGTGAAGTTCCCGCAACCAGCGCATGGCGACGTCACGAATTTTCGACGGGGTCTGCTCGAGCATAGTTAATGTTTTTTTTTTTGTTGTTGTTGTTGTTAATCGCTAAATATAGATTGCATTGTATTCTGAAAGAGCAAAAGACAGAGCCGGCAAGTTTCACAAACATCTGCGGCGTCACAATGGCTTAAATACGAGAAGATACATTGAAATCCGGGACGTATATGCCGGCGCTGGAGTTTCCTTCGGCGCGAAATTAACCAAAATAAATTGAACCAAAGTAATTAACCCTTCCGTTGCCAAAGAGACTCCCCAGAACTTCCATAATTCACTCTGTTTAGAAAATGGAAATATTAGGTATTCGACTTGCAATGTTCAGAGATCGTTTTTTCTGGAACATTCGTACTCGATTCGATGCACATTTTGGCTATTTAAGAGCACGTCGACTATCTTGTTACTGTAAAAGGGCAACTTAGTAATAGAGCTAAAATTATTTCCTCTTTATAGTGCCCCTCTAAAAGCCTGCAAAATATTTGTGCAGCGCATTTTTCTGTGGCCGGGTGGGATTCGAAACACGCGACCTCGTGTGCCCAGATGCGGAAAACACAGCAGCACGAGCCAGCGGTACCCCGTTCCCCATTTCACCGGGTGTGCACAACGCCAAAAGCGCACAAAGGGATCGATGACCTCGGAAAACCGCACGTTACAGAATGCGTTTCGAAGGGAGTTATCGAACTCTACACTCGGGACACTTTAAGCGAGGGGGGGGAGGCTTGATGACGAGCGCCACGGAGCGGCGACCTAGCAAACGAAACTGTAGGGCAACAGGGCAAAAGAAAAAAAAAGTTTGAGAATTCGCCTACCGCATTCGAAATACAAACACGGCGTGAAAGCGACTCGGGTCAATACACCGCAGTTACGCGCGCAAATACTCAGTCAACATTGCGGGAGCAGTCCGCGACGTCGCTAATAGCCTCACCGCTAGGTGGCGGCACGCGAGACACCGCTTCACGCCAAGAGCCTTGCTTTGATGCGTGTTTAGTCAGCGTCGTTCGACGGTCGAGTAACTTCAATCACGCGACTCGCCAACCGTAGCTTCGAATGCTGCGGCCGGCCTCATCCGGCTAAGCTGCTCGACGCTAGGAGGCGCTACGGCATAAAGACGCGTGCGCCACCTATGCTGAGTTTCATGGATCGCAGGCAACGATGAGAAGCCTACAGCCATAGAGTTTCTCCCTATAACACCTAGAGGAAAATATGGCGCCGCCGTCTATGGGAGTTCCCTAAGGAGCGCTGTTCCATCATGGGAATGACGGTATATGTGTCTGCGAGGCTTGTGTTGTAAGAGGTTTCGTCTAAAACGTGGATATGGCTACACAAATAACGCGTTCTTAGAGTAAAATCTTCATAAAATGTTTCCATTCACGCATATTACATCTTCAAGTGAAGATTACTCACCTACAATGCATAACCCAGCGAAGAAAAGCAAGAACAGACGACAAACTCTTCCAAAGCGAGCACGAATCTTTTCGTTTGTTCTACAACTTTAGCGGCCCGCTAATACTTATTACGTTTCATATAATTGTACATGCAATAACAACTTCCCATGGTTAAGCAAAACATGTTTTTGTGTGATAAAGCTAAAACAACTTTTTACGAGGTGTTTTACCAGAAAATAAGATCACTGTGACAGATGGAACGGTGCTTGCCTCGCTCTCCGAGAACGATGCCAATCCGAAGTCGCAATGCACAGGCATTCCTATGCATACCACAGCGCAGCAGCGCCACATTTCCCTCTAGGTAATATAGTGAGAAACTCTATGGCCGCGGCCGGCCTCATCTGTCTAAGCTGTCGGACGCTAGGTGGCGCTAGGGCAGAGAGATACGCGCGCCACCTATGCTGAGTTTTATGGATCGCAGGCAACGATAAGAAGCCTACAGCTTCCCTCACTGATCGCAATTACGGCAAAAAAAGAATATGCGCCACGTGTGAAACAAGGAAATAGGTACACACGCCATATTCAATTCGACGCAACGTTAAGTCTCATTCTACTTACGTCGCAAAATGTAAAGCAAGTATCATTAC
Organism: Dermacentor andersoni; assembly: GCF_023375885.2. Lineage (NCBI taxonomy): Eukaryota > Metazoa > Arthropoda > Arachnida > Ixodida > Ixodidae > Dermacentor > Dermacentor andersoni. The sequence goes on along the minus strand of NC_092822.1, from coordinate 35,303,346 downwards.
ACAGAAGACGGCGCGGGACCCGATCCCATTCATCGCCGAGCGAGCGGAGTGACACGTTTCTGCGAGCATCGGCCGCGGCACACCGCTCGCGACCAAAACGTAGTGCGTCGCCTGTTGGAAGCGCAAAGTGGCAATGGCGTACAAATCATATGCGATCTGACGTATACAGCCTTGGGTCTACAAATTGCAGATGTGATATACGCAATACAAAGTAGTCACCTCGTGTACTAAGCGTCGCGGATCAGAAACAAGTGCGCAGCGAAACTCGCGAAGTGAGACTTGTATGCGACCGCCCTACTTGCGCGTAGCTTCCGCAGTGCAGCCAGCTAAGTACATGAAATGGATGAGTACTTCTTGGTGGGTTAGCTGGTGACGCATAACATAGACGAAGGAGAAACAAGGCGCGCCTCTCGGTTAGACACGATTATGAAACGGGGTTAAGCAGTCGAACGCCTTTATAACGAGGTGCTTGCAGGGCCTCCGAAAGCGTTCGTTATACCAAGGTCGATCCAAATAGGTCGCGAAGCTTCGGGCGAAAAGCGGTTCGGTACAAATTGTCACCGACATCAGCAAGGGTGGTTATGGGAGCAGCGATTGAAGCGCGACTATGTCTGGAGGGAACAAACATTGGGATAGAAAAAAAGCGGTTTTTTTTAATTCAAGCGAGACACAGTTAGATTCATTCAACGAAAATAATATTCCTGGTCAATTTTATATATTCGTGACGAGTCAACAAAATAAAAGTTCATTTTACTTTAGTATTATCAATAAATACATCTCTTTTCAGATACCGTCGTTACAGAGGGCGTTGGCGCCGCTGTCACTCGCAATGCAATGCAAGTCTTTAAATGTGCAGAAAGGCGCGCTCGTAAAGTTCACCTGTAGAAATACGCCCCCTTCCACGTTGCGCTTTTTTGCTTGTCGACGTTTGTCTGAATTTTGTGACGTGGGTAGCTTCATCGCTTCTTAACCTGTTCAGTCAAAAGGAGTGAGTTACGACCGGCAGATAATTGTTTAGTTGTTTCCGTGCGACTGCGCTGGGCTTGGCGGCCGACGATAGGACCAGCACTCTACGCCTAAAGCTTTCGTCAGCCTTCAAAGAAAGTATGTTCTGTGCAGGGGTGCGATTTCGACAGCCGTACGGCTAACTTTTTCCTGCATCGCTTTTCACGCTGAAAGCTGGAAACGCTCATCAAGTCAAATGGCGGGGCATTTGAATGTATAGTTCTAAAGGCACGCCGACAAAACAAATTTCGCGCTTTCGAAAACAAAATGACGTCACTTCTTTTTTTAACGGATATAGCGTCACATTATTTTTTCTACCGCCGGAAGTGTTCCCTCCACATACAGATGGCGCTAAGCCCCATGAACCGCCGATGAACGGCCATGTTTTGAACTCGTGGGCTTCTATGGAAGCTTCGCTACCAGGTATATTTACCTTGGTTATACTGCGTCACTTCTCTGCAAAAAGGGCGCGTACCGCATGAACTCGCAACAGAACCGAGACAGAATTATTCCTTCGTTACATCAGGTAATTTCGTTGTAGAGGCGGCGTTCGTCGCAGAAGAGGCGTTCCTCATACGTTCCAGAACAGACGATCACTTATGGCTCGGAGGAAGCGCGACCCGGAACTTTTTTACAGTGCCGCCAGAGGGGGCCAACGCTCCGGCCACACCAGTTGTACGCAGTGCACCGGAGACTGTATACAGAGAGCGTGCGCCAGCCAAACGCCAACGAGTGCCGGCTATAACGTGTTCCACAGGAGAGAGGAAGGCTCGCTCATCGCACGCTCTCCTAAGCCTACCGCGAGACTTTCACCAAAGGGGCACTAAAGAGAAAACATGAAGACTGAATTCTGGCGTTCTAGGCGCCGAAATAACGATCTGATTATGGGGCGCACCGTATACAGTGGGCTCCTTAACGAGCACCTATACATGCAGAGTATATTAGACGGGAGCCTAGTTAGCCCCCCCCCCTTTTTTTTTTTTTTTTGCTGCAGGACGGACTACGCTTTAGTTTAAACGAACAAATGACAGCACCTAGCAAGCTGCGAGTATTTCTTCTGCGGCCCCCACAGCGGCTCATACACGAGAAGATACCCTTCTAAATCCGCGACGTCCCACTGGCGTATACCAGCAGTGGGATACAGATGCGAAAGCAACGCCCCCCCCCCCCCCCCCCCCCCTCACTATATATATTGGCAGTTTCTGCTTCACTATTATCCTAGTAATCGTGTTCTTACCCCAATAATATCCAAAATAAGTTTACGAGGGATATATTATCATTATATGTACTGATTTAGCGTATCTCCTTACAGTGCCGCTTTCAGTCGGCGTCGCGCGGAGTGCGATTAGATTCGGGGTCCAATCAGAAACACATCGATCCAACTACGCCAGCTCACAGCTCTACTTGGGCGGACGGAAGTTGTGAAATGGCGGGACAGGCGTGAGCGGGCCCGGTCACGTGAGCTGCATGGTCGCGCTTTCGATTGGCTCCTTGCTAGCAATATACCCAGAGTCGGTACTTCAGTACTGTCGGTACGCCACGTCATTTCGAAACCGAGTAAAGATTTTCTTTTCTCGTCCGACAAACAGCGACAGGTCATCGACCTCTATATTAGGTTCGGGTCGACTAGGGTTGGCAGTCTCTTAAGCGAGAGGAATCCGCGTTTCCCTGTCGGCATGATTACACAGTTTGATAGTTAGTTTGTACGGTATACGTCCTTTCTTTCTTTCTTTCTTTTTTTTTTTGACGAGGTATTGAAACACCATATTACACACCAGCACCGATACGGGCTCTTGAAGCTCTAATTCAAACACAATGTGCTAGCGACGTTTATGTAATAGCACGAATATTCTCGTCGAAAGGCTAGGTCACGATAAATTAATCATATTTTTTTACTACCGACAGTTTAACCACTTGGCATCATCATCAAAGCAGAATACGGTCGCTCTAATTGTAACCTTGTGCGCTTTGGTTAAATTAAGCGCCACGATGGCTCCACCAGAGACGAATTGATTAGTCTGACAGTTAAAGGGTTGGAAAGCAGTGGAGAGATTGACAGATTTGGGGTCGCCGCTACAGACATACAGGTACAACTGCACAATATGGAGGTAAAGGTTTTAATGAACAGGCGAAAGACCAATGAGAGCGAGACAAAATGGTACACTGCTGTGCGCATATGTAATACCTCATTAGCTTAACCAGTCTAGGTGACTGCCGGCACCCCAACCCGTTTTTGAAGAGGAAGCTTTAGCTCAGGGGCCCCTGCATAAATACATGAGACAGGAGAAATCGGCTTTCTCGGCAACCACTGCAACACATGTAATTAGGTTTGTTGCACTTATAGGAAAAAGTTAAAATCTAGCGAAATTTGGTAGCGAATTTTCGATCTGGACCGCCAGTACTTTAATAAAAATTGTTCAAAATTGCTAATCTTCAGAAAACGAAACTATCAAGTTTTCAGCTAACTCGGCACTGACAAACGATATCACGATTTTGTAAATTGCATCTAATAGTGCATCTAAAGCGGACAAGATTACTGTGTTATACAGGGCTCTCCACTTATATGCGAGTAGGCCTTTTTTTTTGCAAACGATTGTAAACCTCGTAAACGATTCAATAAATTCACGTAAAATATAAGCTGGTGTATCAAATTTATCCGCTTTGCATGTCCTAACGGTGTAGTTTACAGAACTGCGATATCTTTTTTGGAGCAGAGCTACGAATGTGTAAACTCTGTGCTTCCCTTCTTATTTTTCAAACTTACCAATACTTGAAAATTTGTTACACGAATATCAGACCCTGAATTGTAATTTCGCTTCCAACAATCACTTGAATGTAACTTTCGCTCTCAAATAGAAAGATTCATTAAAATCGGCCCAGTGGTTATCTCAGAAAACCACTTCTGCGCTTGCCATGTATTTGAATAGGCGACATCGGAGTTGGGCCGGATATAAAGCTTCCTTTTAAATGGGATGCCATTAGACGTCATTGTCATCTCCCGTATACCGTGAACGCTAATAGTTGATGGACAGGCTAAATGACTACAAAATAAAAAAAGAAAAGGAAGAAAGGAAACCAGAATCTCAAGACAAACACACATGACGGGTAGGGTCAGCGGTATTTGCGCAGTGAACGACGTTTTACAAAAGATGTTGCACGCCTACGTAAATATTCTTGTAACGTTGATCACTGGATGGTACAATCAAGGTCCACCAATGCCTATAAGAAATAGCAGTCGAGGTGAAGTCTAATTATACCGACAGTGCCATTTATTTAACCGACAACACACACACACGTGCGCGCACTCTGTCGTTCCGCCGCTCAAACCAACGCGCACTGGCCGCTTCATGACGAATGAACGCAACCTGAAATATTAGAATCGATCCGCCGGTCATTCTATATAGCTCACGACAAACAACACGTGATCTGCATTTTTCATTCCGAAAGCCTCGTCCCCGTTTCCAGTATAATTACGAACGCGCCGGCGTTGGCAAACACTGAGCGGTCTTCTCGATGGCAGCGCCTGACCCCGCTTTCCCCTGCGGCCCACGCTTACACAAACGCCCGCCCCTAGAGTCTAGCAGTACTACGCTCTCGGCCCAACACAATCCGTGGCCTGTCGTACTAGCAAACACTTTTTATCCTCGTCAACGTACAGCGTAATACAGCGAACGCAATAACACACCGGGCTGCATTCGAAACAGGGCGCAGCAGAAGTTCCGCCGTCTGCAACGCCCGCATGGACAGCTGCGAGCGCGGAAGCAGAAGCCACGCCAACCAACCAAACCACCAATCGCGCGACGGAAAAATACTCGACGCGACGCCCTCCACCAGCACGGCAACCAGCGCGAAAGCAGAGCATAAAATGTCGCAGTGGCGAAAGCAAGCCTAGCACGGCGAGAAGAAAAAAAGCCGGCACGCAGATAGCGCACGAACTACCACGTCACCTGTGGAGCGTGAGATAAAACTAGCAGACGACCAAAACTACCACAGATAGAAAAAAGTCGCTCTGTTTCTCGCCTCACAGATGGCGCGCGAGTTAGCTAACTAGGGAAAGCTAGGGAAGCTAGGGAAACGACGGAACATATTTTATTAGAATGTGAGGACGTCTACCCAGCGGTCGATTTAGGCACCACTGGCCTCCTTGAAGCCCTTGGGTTCAGCGGGAGCAGTGGTAAAGCAAACAGGTCCGCAATAGACATCAGTAAGAGGCGATTGGAGGATTGGTGGAAGAAAAGTAGGGAAACGACAAAAGACGGAGACGTACAAAAGCACAGTTCGCAATAGGGTATCAGAAAATTTGGACGTGGTAGTTCATAGTGTTTTTTTTTTTTTTTTTTCATTGGTGAACATAGGTAGGATATTAGGCAGCATAGTAGTAAGAGCTTGGTGGCGCAAGCCACCGCCCCGTTCCAAAGGGGACGCTCATAACATCCATCCATCCATCCATCCTAAGCATCAGCCACGAATCACGGCCTCGGATGTTGAGGCGTAGCAGTAGTTGCGCAATTGAATGGGAGTGGGGGGGGGGCTCTGCTTTGATTAGCGACTGTGTAGCGCGAATTCGCTCTCGGTAGTCGATGTTTTACGCTGCTGCGCCAACGTGGGAGTTGTAAGCGCGAACTAAACACGAAGGGGCAGGCGTGGCGGGGTAAGGACCCAACAGGACCTCACACGCGTGAAAACCGCAACAGGCGACCGCGATCTCTGGTGGTCTCAGGGCGCGGTTTTGTTTTATTTTTATCTCCCTCTATCGCGAAGCACGACGCTGCTTTCAAGCAGAGCCAAACCAAGCCAACGGCGAAGCCATAGCCGACGCCCAAGTAGAGAATACTGGGGCAAAAAAGGAACCGGCGACGCCGGGGCGAAACATCACCATCTTCCCGCATATTTTAAAGCGATCGATCGACACGAACTCCCCCCCCCCCCCCCCGCAACCTTCCCCCATCCACAACGCTTCCACACCAAAAGCAGCGGCAGCAGTTCGCACGAGGAAATGCTCCTCTTCTCCGACGCGAGCGTTCGCACACCCACATCCAAACGAGAATGTTTTTTTTTTTTCTTTTACATTTTCGTGCCTCTTCCATTATTAATTCGCCCACTCCCAACAGAGCGCGCGCGATCCGCAGCCAAGCGTTCTTCCATTTCGTTTCGACGTGCAGCAGCATTGCCGAGCAAATATATTATTTTCTACTTTTTTTTTACTTCATCATGTTCCATGCCGCGGCGGTTAAAAACAGCGACGGGTACTTTAGATCCTGTAGCACCTTCGCGCTAACAGCAGTCCGAAACGCAACGAACGTGGTGCGTGAAGACGGCGTTGGTAGAAGAGGCGCGCGAAGCGGACGCCGGCCACCACATTCCGCACAGCAGAAACACGAGAAACGGGAGGGAGGATGGACGGAACAAGAAAAAAAAAAGAAGAAAGAAACATGGCAGTAACACAATTTCAGAGCATCCAGATAGAAGAAGAGGTCTCAGTGTCCGCTTCCTCCAATGGCCGTCGTCGTTGAACCGCCTCCCTAAACTACTCCCTCGAAAACCCACGCAACCAGTTCTCGTTTCCACTCACGCGAACAGCGAGCGGAATGGAAGATCAGAGAGAAAGGAAAATAACAGAACGACGACGAAACACAGAGCGCGCGCGATGAGAGAGAGAAGTGAATTGACTGGAAAGGAGGCAGCGGAGAAGGAGGAAAGGGGGGAGGATCTATAAAAAGAATAATAGAGGAATACCAGCGGGCGTCCGACGGAAGCCGGGCCGGCCAGCAGAAGAGAACTAGGCCCCACTGGCAGCACCAAACAACGACGTCGTCAACGACAACGCTATAAATGATTAAATCGATACAAACGTGACGCGATGTGCCTAGTACCACGAGGCACGCGAGCTCGCCTTCCGAAAAAACAACCCCGGAACGACTGCTACGACGCGTTGTACGCGGAGAGAGAGGGAGAGAATGAGAACAAAAAGAAAAAGTGTGGAAAAGAAGATGGACGGAATGAAAGAGGCTACCATAAGATACATTGTAGCAGCGCGGCGCCGTTCGCGCGGAGGAAACTGAAAGAGGAGAACGAAAAAAAAAAAAGAAAAAACAACAGAAGGCGAGCAGCGTCCGACCGACGTACACAGACACACACACACACACGGAACGAAATATGACTGCCTGCGCGTAAAGCAATGTTCCGTCTGTTCTTTTAGTTTTGTTTCTTTTGCTAAATAAAAAAAAAATAGAAACAGGGAAATGAAGGGAATAGCTGAATGTGCGTGCGTATATAGGCTCTTCCATTCGAGCAATCTATCATAAGAGAGGCAGTGTGCAGAGCTGGTTGTTTACTTTCCGTTTCTACTCGACGTTCGCTCCCACTCTTTCGTTTCATTTGTGCCTCTTTCTTCGTAACTTCTGTTTTTATTTTTGCAAACCAAGCTGGCGCCGCACGCGCCCCGAAAACCTCGACGCCGGAGGTTTGTCGTAAGGTTACGGCAACGCAGCCATGACGACTTCCTAGCAGCGCGCAGTTACACTGGTTATACAAAGGGCCGCCCTCCGACAGGCCTCTGGCTACGTTTTCGAAACCTCGCACCGCAAGCCAGTGTATGACGCCACTAGTTTGACATCAAAACAGTACGGCCCCCAGAACCGTCGCAAAAAAAGAGCAAAAGACACAACTCGTTCCGTACGCTGTCTCCTCACCCCGCCTTCCCAAAGAAAGTCCACGGGGTCAACGGAAAACAATCGCTCGGGGAACTGGCACGTTGTGTATGCGCGAACACAACTTGTTCACGGCCCGGAAAGCAAGTCCGTGCTTTGATGCAAGTCAGCGCGCAAAATCAGCACTCCTCGTTGCACACTGCGCGATGCCGTAACCGTACCCCTCTACCCCCCGGTAGTCCAAAGCAGCGGCACGCAATCTCGGTTTCTCGAGCTCTCGCTGCCCGTCGCAAAGGCGAACGGAAGGGCTCCGAAAGCGTTGACTGTTAACACCGCCCGATCCTTTTACAGCGCTTCTTTCTTTTTTTTCGTTTATTTTGCGCTTCTCTTTTCCGTCCTTCGCGAGCACGCGGCTTCCGCAAGCGGGCCAACGCCGCCGACGTCCCACGAGCGATTCCAATCGTGACAGCTCGCGGCACGGTACTACGTGCGATCGGCCCGAGCACGCCAGGCGCACGGGCCAGCTCGCGACGCAAACTAGCACGTCCTTCTCGTTTCCACGCAACGCAGCGCCGACCAGCAACTATCTAAACCAAACCCCGGCCCGAGCGGCGGCGAACTTCCTCTCTCGAGGAGAGCGCGCCTTCGAGCGGACGAGCTGGCTGCAAGCAAGCGCTAAAGAAAAAATCGGGCCAGCGCAGCGGCGAGCAGCAGCAAGAAAAATGTCCAAAACGCGCCCTTTTAGAAACCGAACTCGACCGTACACGGCGCGCAGCGCACGAGAACGCGGGTCCCAAGAAGCGTTCCTCGCGCAAACGGCTTCGATTCTCGCGTTCGCATCATGGCTGGTGGCGTGAAGGTTAGCGCTGGGACTCGCCGGGCGAACCAAAACGCGATCCCGGGCGAATAAAAAGCGATTACTAAAAATGGAGTAACCAAAATATTTCGCTCCGGAGGGCGCCTCGGCGGCGCTGGGTCGCTGGAGAAGAGCAAGAAAAAAAACGTGCGAAGCACGACAGGCTTACCGGTTCCGGCGTCACCGATGCTCCTCCCGGCACCTCCCGTTCGACTCGGTCGACGCATTTGTAACGAAACTAAGCCATGGCGATGCACGAAAAACAGGGCTAAATTATCCGGGACTCGCTAACGCAAACCTTAATAATGGATGCCGCCATCTTTAAACAACGTCAACGCGCCGCGCCGCCGGGAGTCGGAGGAACGGAACGTAACGAAAAGCAAGAAAAAGTGGGGGAGAGAACGTGAACTTGCTCGATGAGCGGCGCAGGGAACTGGCCCCGAAAGTTAGGGGGGCCCGCGCGCGATATTCGGTTTCGCGAAAAAGAAAAAAAAAAAAGAAAATGCGAGAGAGAGGGAGAGAGAGAGAGAAAGAGCGTGTTCGAAAGAAAACCTTGCTCTACCAAAACGTCCTACCTGGCCCGAGAGGGTGCGGGCAAATAAAAAATGCGGATTTGAAGGAATCGCGAGAACTCGCGCAGGGCGATGAGACCGGGGCGGCGCGGGTCGCATACGATTACACTTTTTTTTTTCTCTCTCTTGGTGGACCGCCCAGTTTCAGTTTCGGTTGGTGCGGGTGGCGTGTGCTTCGTTTGTGGTTTTGCTGTTTTTGTCACGCGTTTTCGACGGGCGGTTCTCGAATTGCCGCGTGCGATGTGAGGATTTATAGGAATGCCGGCTCTGCCCAGCGACTGCCGCGGCCTGTCGAAATCCATAGTTGAACGCGCCTCGAAATTAGGATGCACGCGTGGGTCATAGGCGCGAAGGGCGATGGATCGCCAACTTTGACGTTCACGTTTGTACGAATGCGACCATTATGTAGCTTACGTCACGTGATTGTCGTAATGTCGTTGTTGCCGTGTGTCGTTGCAAACGCAGTGGGACTGACGCGTGTCTGTGTCGAAAATAATGCCGCTGTCACACGGACACTTTCGTTCGCGATCGAGCACCATCGGGGTCAAAATACTCGACCGCGATTGGCCCGGCCCCCTCGCAGCTTGCGCAAAGGAGCCAATCGCGACCGAGAAATGCGATCCCCGTTGGGCTCGATCGCGATCGAAAGGGCGCCGTGTGACGCGCATATAAGTTGCGTCGGATCACAGCTATTTCCATGATTTTTTTTTTTTTTCAGTAATGACAAATCATTTACCTCTGGCAATGGTTCAAGAATATTGAACCTGTACTGTGGCAACGCTTTACAAAGCATAGTTTCCCACAAAACGTTCCTTCGGAAATTCTATGCTACAAAGGAGGCGACGTGTCTCATAGACACACCAGTTTTAACCAGATTGTCATCAAGTGTGCGATGCGACACCCAGTGCGCGTTCTGCACATTGTTTTCATTGCTGGAGGCAGTTCAGCAGAAAGATCAGTGGAAGTGTGAAATTACCACCCTCTCAAGTTCGCTCAAGCATTAGCCGTAACTGAACATGTTTCCCACACTACAATTACGTAAATACCATCTTGTAAGGTAGGGGTGTGCAAATATTCTCAACTTTCAAATTATAGAATTGAACATTGCCCTATTCGATTCGGTCTTCGAATATAGGATATTTTAGTAGTAAATAAGAATACTTTGTGAAAAGTTCCCGAATAGTTCAAATCGCCAACTTTCAGTTGGCGATTTGAACTATTTGGGAACTATTTCAACTATCCCAACTTTTGGTTGGGATAAATTTCACCCTGGTGGTCATAGTAGACATAAAATAAGAAGTTACGTAGTTGGGTACGCCGTAAGATCACTCGTAGAACCAGACGTCTACAGCTAAACAACTATTGTTCACACTCACCAATCACTCCGGAGTAGGTGAATAAACTGCATGCTGGCTTCCAATGTTTCATTTGTGCCTTTCATAAGCAATGCTTGTGAAAGTGGAAATCACTGGAAGAAGCCATTGTTCTGTGGTGTACCTTCAGTAGGCTAATAATGATAAACCGTGTGACAGATGAATCAAAAGCAAGATGGCGCAGATAAAAAAATCTTTAATACGGCAATACACATTCAGTGAATTGTCTCGTAACTGGCCTAGAATGAAATCACAGACAGGTTGACCCACACAGTAAAAAAGAGCAGTGTGAGGTACAGTGACAAGAGAAGTGTGCTGTATGTAGTGACAGTGAGAAAAAAAAAATACGTTCAGACAAAATGCTTAGAACTGTACACACCATGTACAAAAACAAACACACACAAAAAGATCCGATACTAAAGTAATGCTAAAGAAAGCACACAAACAGTGGTATTTTCTCGCAGATACCGATTACGAGAACCACGACAAAAGTTCGAAATAATTCTGTACGATGCTGGAAAAGAAAAAGAAAGAAAGATAAACAGCAAAAGAACGAAGAAAAGATACCAAAGCTCACCTCTAAATGAAGTGCTCACAAAGCAAGACAATTCGAAACGACATCTTATCACATGCGTGGCAACGCAACTCATCATATTTAAAAGGTGCAAAAATACGACACGCTACGGTAAAAAAATGATCTTTTATACAGGGATACCAAACGTGCCGTCAACGACAGGTCCCAGCTGGCAGGCTCCCAGGAAAAAACCAGTGGTAAGCTCGCCGTGTTCCATCATAACAAATCTCGCTTGTACCATTGACTTCTCGTGCTTATCACAATCACAAGTGCGCTTTTTTTTTTTTTAAGGATGAAATCTGACACTTCTGATGTTTCCTCCAACGACACGAACGAGAGTAGTACAACTACGACAACAACAACTCGTGGACCCCAAAACGTCAACACACGCAGTCCCGCACAGCACCATGTTTTGTAATCTTCCACTGATTAAAGACCATCCATATAAAGGGCAGGTAATTACGTCGACTACAGGTAGGGGTGACGTGTCATGTGTCAGTGCTTTCTTCCGGAGACACACACACAACAGGTGACAACGATAATAACCGACATTTACCACTGTTTACTGTCAGGAGTTTGACAGCCTGCAAGTGACAGGCTTCAAACGAAGCACAGAAATGGCCGCTTGATGGAAAAGAACACAGTGCGAGGGTGCCACGCCAACTAGCCAAAGGGGGAGGGAGGTGGCTTGATGACCAAACATGGGAAATTTAAAATCACCTAATGTAAAGCAGCGCATTTGCTCAAAGTCAGCTGTGGTAATTTAGGCATCGATCGAGTAAAGCGTACCTCCAACATGTTATTGATGTAGCATCATCTGCCGTGAGTGAAATACAGGCATAAGCATGTCGCAGGCAGCCACAGTGACCACACGCCGACAGGGTAAACCCAGAGCTCTATAACTTGCAGTCTCTTTCAAATAGCTGCGGTGATGCTTGCACACAATGAAGTAGATGTTTCAATGCATTAGACAGGCACGTTATGCTAAAGCAAATGCAACATAAGCATCCGTTCGCAGCAGACGCTGCTGTGACCGCCAATTGTTTTTAGCCAACCCCGACTAGTCGCACTGAAAGCGGTTGCTAGTGTAACTATGGCCCAATGCAACTAGGCAGGCTGCGCCCCTCTTTTTTTTTTTCCATCGAGCGGCCATGCAAATATGACACCACCAACTCGCCACTGTGTGCACGCTGCCAGTCATGCGACAACTCTGTGCCCGCAGTAAGTGAGAGCCCGTCATTCTAAGCGTTGGCGGCTACCACACATGGGCTTGCCACTGCACCGTTGTGAATGCTGAACAGGTGGCGCTGGTGAGCGGCCGAGAACAGACGCCACCAAAGTAATAGCTGTGCCGTTTTTATCCAGACTAGTTGTCTTGTTCACGTTAAGTTCGGTGCCTACCGTGTGCTGCAAACCGCACAGACATTTACCGTCAAAGCGAGGATCCAGCAGCTGCAAATCATTCCAATGGTTGGACAGCGGTAGCTTTTTCACGGTTGTGCTTGCATAATGAGGCAGGTTATTTTGCTGTGCTTTCAGCTCACTGGCTACAACGTGCTGCTGGGGGCACAGGTGGTCACAACCAAAGGTACACAGTGCTGCATCCCTCGAGAATCACGCACACAATGAACCACTGGTTTGATAATGCTCCAATTTTGCACACAGGCAGTATGCGATGGTGCATTTTGTGTCACTTCCTAGTTTAGGTGCAGAACATTCCTTCTTCCTCCACAATGAATCAGAAGTATATGACATCTATTTGTATAAGAGACCAAAGATGTAACTCACCCTCCTGCCAAAAAATATTTTTTTTTTATTCACTATCGCTGCAGACGGTACTTAATTGAGACATGTTGTGGACTAAACAAGTGAATACTGCATCAAAACTAGGTGTAAACAAAAACTGCAGAAACTCTTTCTCCATGCATAATCCAAGCACAAATGGGCAAGCAGTTTCCTCAGGAGAGCCACTTATACCTGCCTCACTAAGCAATGCTAACACTGAGTAGATGGCAAACAGTTATGAATTGCAGAACAATGTTCGCCTGAGCTCGTTGGTTGCACATACCACAATTGGTTTCCAGCAGAACGTTCTGATACCGACCGGAAGAGATGACGACACATGTTGGACTAGCTACTGAATGTTTATTATTGATTTTCTATACTCTTTATAGCACAAGATAGCCAATGCCTATTTGTTTTTTAATGCAGATTATTCAACTCCTTAGGTTGAAATATCATCTTTGCGCAAGTAGCCCTTTTCTTTTTCTGTTAGTAGTATTGATGGCGTACTGATGCAAGATTTCCCGCTTCTGTCAATTGCCATAGCTTCTAAAATCTTGCACGTCAGCTTGTCCTTACTTTTTTCTAAAGCTTTGATGTTGTGAAATTGAACGGTGTAGTGGTGCTGGTGATAATGAAAAGTGAGATGCCCACCAGAGGATTCCTCTCAAAGATGCTGCGTGCTCCCTTTTCCTGTGATTGATACACCTGCCGTTTGTCCTATGTATCGTCGGCCACATGATAAGGGTACATCATATATCAACCCTATTTTGCAGATAGCGTGCTTGTTGTGGTTCATTGAGCACTGCTTATTTTGCATGCTCTCTTATCCTGTAGCAATGACAGGACCAAGAGAGCATGCAGCACCATTTGCGAGAAATCTCCACTGGGCATCTCGCTTTTCATTATCGCTAGCACCATTGCACCATTCAATTTCGTGACATCAAAGTTTTAGGAAAAAATAGACAAGCTGACGTGCGAGATTTTAGAAGCCATGGCAATTGAAAGAAGCGGGAAATCTTGCATCAGTACACCATCAATACTACTAGCAGAAAAAGAAAAGGGCTACTTGCACAAAGACGACATTTCAACCTAAGGAGTTGGAAAACCGGAAATCAATAATAAACATTCAGCTGCTAGTCCAGCATGTGTCGTCGTCTCCTCCTGTCCGTGTCGGAACGTTCTGCTGGAAAGCAATTGAGTTATGAATGGCTCGGATCATTGGTCAGTCATGTCTGGCACACAGCTGTGCTTAAAGAGACACTAAAACCAAAAATTGTCTAGCTAGAGCGATACATCAATCCTCAAAATATCTCATTGTTTGTCCCTTGCCATGGCAATGGCCATTCCATAGGTTGCACTCTGCTGGATATTATGGCAAGGCTTCAAGACTGAGGCCTAAACACAGAGGTTGGCACACTCGGGCAAAGAGCACCGAAGGAGAAGTTTGAACAGGTAGCATCAGCAAGTTGATCTGTAGGAAATCTAAAAGACTGACCAAAGCGCATTTTCTTTTCTGGTTCAAGTGTGATCAGTTTCATTATTTGAGAGCTTTATCCTGTTCGTAAATGAATTACAATTCACAATGTACCAGAATACTGGAGGTATCGACAGCAGCAGCAGGGCTGGTAGCGCAATCTTGTCATGCTTTCTTCAGCTACAATGCCTTACAAACATTTATTTTTTTTAATGTTTCATCTTTATTCTAGCAAGAGAGGCAGAAAGAAAATGAAATCCAGCAAACGCAAACAATGGTTGCTAACAATCTGTTTGCACAAGCAGACGTGTAGAACATGGTTGCTCTAGTTGATGTCTGCACTACAAGATGGCACTACCGGTGCTGCCACGCCTTCTGTCTCCTTGACGTTCTGGCGTTTCATCAACTGCATACGTTTACGCAAGAAGCTAACACTGTCCATTACTACCGGTTGTTTGCTATTTACCTGTTAAATATATAACGTGTTTGCCCAAGCAGACGTGTAGAACATGGTTGCTCTAGTTGATGTCTCCACCACAAGATGGCATCACCAGTGCTGCCACGCCTTCTATCTTTTTGGCATTCTGGCACTTCATCAACTGCATACGTTTATAGAAGAAGCTAACACTGTCCTTACCAATGGTTGTTTACTATTTACCTGTTATAAGGAGGTCACCAGCCGTCACCAAAAGCTAGTTTCGTACATCACAAACATTGGTGCAACTGCTAGTCCTACGTTTACACCATTTTCTTAAAAGTTCTCTTCTTTGTAAGAATGCCAGTTTGCACATTTAAGCACATCGATCCATCACCTTGGCTTCCCTTAACGCTTGCCTTTAGGATCGCTTAAAAGAGAAACACAGCAGCATGGTGACTGCAATGCAAGGTTCAACACAGTGCCGAGTTAGCAGATGAACAGTCCCGTGCAATGACGAATTAGCACACCAAAGTGTTCCCACAAATACAGGCCACATGTCCAACGGTATTCACCAGCATGCTATATTCTTGATTGTGAGAGTGCACGATGAAGCTCGAACAGACATAACAACATGTGGCAAACATTGATGTCACACATTGCCAAAGTCGATATCTCATGTTTTAAACACCCATCAGAAGTGAGCATGGCAAAGCTTATTTACAGTTTCATACACAAATGTACATAATAATTGTAAGCTGCATTTGTGTGCTAAAGATCCATAAAGCAGAGAACACAACCCCACTCATCTATTACAAAAAAAAAGGAAAAAGAATAGAATCTGGCTCAAAGAGTCTAAGTTTTGTACTGCGACAAAAAAAATGTTCACTAAATTGCAAGGTAACAAAAACGGCGACAAGGTAAAAACTGTCATGAGCACATCTGAACTGTTTGATTAGTCGTGCAAGAACACAAAACAATAACAAAACATGCCACCCTTCCACCTTCCATAACAACTTCAGGTTTCATGAACAAAAACGTGTGTAAAAGAAAGAAAGAGCTGCACAATGATCAATCATTAAATTAATCTTTGATGTTGTTTCCTGCCATGGCAGGTTACCGGTCCCTGTATTGCTGCTGTGGTCGAACCGAACGTGCGGGCTTCAAAATAGAAAACAGCCACAAATCCCAGCTGGCCGGAATAAGCCCGATACACAAGCTGTAGCAAGAACAACTAGAAGGGCATCGACGAAGTGCGCCAACATATACTGAAGCAGCGAAAACATTTGCAGCTGGTGACCGCAAATGTCGTCAACCAGTGGCTTTGAAGCAACTACAAGCCACCAATATCAATCCAAGGTAGAGTGTGTAGGACAGCAATTGTAGAGGTTAAAATTCTGTGCGACAGCTTGCAGTGCAAAGCTTTAAGTATGCCCTTCTCGCGAAATGAATCAAGTTAAGCACCAAATTCCGACAGGAGACAGCAGAAACGGCTGTTAAAAGACAGAATACTGTAGAGGTGCCGTTCCGCCATGGCTAGCTACAAATCAGCAGCTGCTGATGTGATCTCTGACGATGAGCACCGTCGATATCGCCAGCCTTTGAGCAGGCGTGCATCTGGCAACCAACTGCTTAGAAGCAGATGGCCCGGCACCCCTCCTAATGAGTGAGCAAAAACACCGGCACGACAATGCATGTACGATGGGCCGGGACTGGTCGGTTTGACCGTGACGCATGGAAACGGCGTGTTCCGTGCATGGCGTGTAGGCTCACAGGCATGAGAATTAAGCCTAGTTTCTCCATCAGTCGCTTTACAGGACATTTTCAGTCCCTGTGCGACAATGCAACATCCAGTGGAATGCCTGACTGGAGTTGCGGCCATCCTGCCAAACGCACTCCAGATCTACGCCATGTGTGAAAACAATGCAGGTGACATGTCTGCTGTTCCTTTCGTCCAGATGTTCACCGCTTTAACCGATCAACATGCCCTGAAGGTGAGATTCCCGAAAGCAGCCAATCGAGATGCGACCCTCGATCACAGCCGGACCTGTCGGCAAAATGTAAGTGCCCGCACAACACTTCATGTTTCAGAACACTGCAAGCCATGAGGCTAATGTTGCGGGCCAAGTCTGTTTTTCTCTATTCTGCTTTCGGGTTTTCGTACGTGTCTCTTTCTGAAGCCCACTATAACGAGACGCCATTAAAGAAACAACACAGTGCTCATCTTCACTTCCTCAACCACTGAACAATGCAAAGGCATACAGAATGCTGCAGCCGAATACAAGGGCCGTCAAAGCGGAGTTGAAGATTCAAGTGCACACCCCCATTTCCAACCCACTCTCACTACTGTGCGACCCACCCCACACCCATGAAGACGTCCATGCAAAACTATTTTGCACCGGTAACTTGGCAGCTTTTCACCTTTGGCTAAATCTCAACAAGCATACAACAAATGCACATTGTGCCATACATTATTCTCTTCACAACCCAAGGCCCCTTACAGTATCCGTTTTGGATAACTTCTTGACGCACACGCAGACACAACGCATCCACATGCTCGCGTCTCATCACAGCAGCAAGGCCCCTTTCGAAAAGGCATTCGGATATCTTTTTTTTTTTTTCACTCACACAAATGCACACGTCCATACACTGGTCTCACCAGACTCCAAGGCCTCTATCCACAAGGTTGTCTTGCATGCACACGCAAGCACACAAGTCCACACTCTGCTCTCATCACAACCCAAGGCCACTATCCATTTGGATACCATCGTCTCATACATACAGGTCCACACACATTTTTTATCACAACCCAAGGCCCCTATCCATTTGGATATCATCGTCTCATACATACAGGTCCACACACATTTCTTATCACAACCCAAGGCCCCTATCCATTTGGATATCATCGTCTCATACATACAGGTTCACACACATTTCTTATCACAACCCAAGGCCACTATCCATTTGGATACCTCCTTTCACACATGCGTCAGCCGAGGCTGCTGCACAACAATATGAAGCTTCTCATCATACCGAATGTTGCATTGTTTGGAGAGCCAGGTGCAAAACAACTCCCACGGTTAGCTCCCTTCACTCGCTCATGCAACCAGTTTTTGAACATAAACATCCTCTGGTGGTCCCTCATGAGCAGTGCCCTCTTCTGGTGCAATACTTGTCTGTTTTATCTCAAAAATAATTGCAAGTAGGCACCACATGTGGCAGCATAGTAACCAAAAATGTCTATTTCCCAACAACAGTGGTCGTTGCTATGACAATGAACTGCCCATGCCAGAATTTATTAAATGTACAGTACTTTCCCTCTCCCTACATAACATTTCTGTATATGCTCCCACAGAAGAGTTGCACATTTGCTTTCCATTCGCTGCTCATGGTCACGTGGTTCAAAAAAATGCAAACGTGCAGAGCAGAGAAGCGCCACTAAGGCAGAGAGAAACTGAGTCTGTGATGGCAGCACCAGCGCATCACCACAGTTCAGTGCCTTCTTTGATGGCCGATTCCCAGACAACCTCCTACAAAATTTGCCTGCCTTGCTGTCTTTTCTTTGAACACAAAAATTGCATGTTAAACATTCATAGTATCTTGTGCTCACTAACAATTCCTGATTGGCATGTCTTTAAGCAGATGGTGCCGCTGCACAGTGTGCAGCAAAGGTTCCTGCACCAGTTTACGTTTCAGCTCATGCAATGGGATATTTCTATTAATTTAGAAGAAAGTGAATGACTATCATAGCTCACATGTGTTTAGCTTGCATCATAGCAGTCATTGAGTATCCCAGCTTATGCGTCGGTGAGGAAGACATCGTTGCAGACAGCGTCTGTGTTGTCCCTTTTGTGTACATATCTTCTGTGCCTAACCTATCGAATCATGAATCCTTACCAAGCTATCGTTCCAACTCTGAAAAAAATAATAATAATAAAACAGGCAACCACTGCACCCAAAAGTGTCGGTAAACAAAACCCACCACCAAACGCCGCCATGTCCACGAAAAATGAGCGCGAGCGAGCCAGTCCGAGCAAGAAGTCTACGCCTGCCGCGCTGAGCAATGCAACATTCTGTACACCAAGGCCCGTACTTTGACTATGGTAACTGCCAGGCCCGTCTCCCGGCCACACAAGAAACGAAAAATCGAAGCAGAAGCAATGGGGCCGATTCCACTGTGAGGCAAAGCAGTGGCGAACGGCTGATTAATAACCCTGATGTGTCCTGTGACACTCCTATGAAAAGGAGTGCACTCACTCGTCAATGCCTCTGGACATGCGTAGCTTAACATTTTGCACGCGTGGTGATCTTCAGTCGCAGCATAGGCATTCCACAATTAGAACAGACGGTGAAATATTTCTCTTTTTTCTTTTGTTTTCGTTTTGCAAATATAAATTTCTTGCTGGCTCAACACAATTTTTGGTGCTGTTAAATAAATGTAGCCCCATTACAAGGTGTCACTGCAGTTTTTGTACTTACAGTGGCCGTAAAGATTTGATTTTGATTGCAAACAGGAGTCACTGCGAGATGAACTTAGTAACATGTTTTCAGGTTGCCCTGCGTAAGCTTTAGCAGGCTGCAACTGCTTACCACCACGGTTGGCATGGATGGGCTGGACTTCTCGCCGCAGTCAAGCCGGCCCCACAACTACCGCTGCTTCGGCCAATAAGCACTCGTGGCCAAGGGACAGTCTCGAACAGAGACCAGTCAGAATACGAGCCCAGCAACAAGGGCCATGTTTCTGACTGTGGTCGTAGTCGTCGACGAGTTTTCTGGTCAGTGAACATAGGCGTGCGCTTCAGCCAAGTGGAAAACGCAAGCCGGCATTTATCACGGCAGTACGGTATGAAGCAACTGCTACGACCACAGTATGAGAACACCAGCGCGATCACAATCATCAAAAACCGAGGAATGCCTGCGGGAGCAGGCTGTACAATATCACAAGTTACCACTGCACACTCCTGGCCTGTTAAAAAGCAATACCGGGAACGCAGGCTCAAACCCAACGCCTTCAAGAACACGACAAAACGAGTGCATCGTTAAGCACCCAACTGGATGGATGTCAGAGGAAGAACAAAAAAAAAAAGAGCATTACGTGTATTAATGCAGTTGACTGACGTCGATTAACTTGTAAGAACAACATACCTTTTGTCTGAATTATTAGTAGCCTGGAGCACCCAAAATTGAACAGAGTACCATCAAAAACAGATTCATGGGCAATAACCAGCTCAATTAGACACACACGGCTGCGCACAAACATGTACATGGCCAGAACAGGAGTACGAAAAGACACACAGAACATGATTCCGTTTGCGGGCAACCACAACCAGTATTCTCAGTACATCACTTTTAGGGACAGCTTGACTTCTCTGTGAAGTTAACAACCAGCACTGGGACTCGGCGAAAAAATGGGCGCCCTGCCTGCTGGCTCAAGTCAGTTACCTCATGCTGGTTGTGATGTGCCTGAAAGTGATCCATCAAGAATACGACCCCCGATCGACGATGCCATTTCATAGGGGCATGCCCGTCACAATATACAGTGACCACAAAACATCAAATGCGGGCACGTTTCTGAGCAATCGTGCCTTGTGAACGTTCCCTCGTTGGCTGTTTTCCGATGCATGCCTCTGCCCCTACCAGTTGAATTGACTGAAATCCTGGTTGCGTGCATTTGAATTGAGCGGGCTTCAAAATGCACCGAAAATGTTGCAATCAAGCCAGACCGAAAACTTTAGACTAGGTAGAATTGCCTTGATTTTCGAATGATTGAAGTTTGAACTATCGCGAGTCTGATGTACCAGTGGCTGCTAACTCTGTTCCACGGTCCCATCTACCATCATCCCCCATTGGTACTATCACGCCAGAACGAAACTGCAAAGAAGAAGAAATGAGCTTACGTACCAGTTCTTGCGCTTGCCCAATTACTTAAAAACTGCGAAGTGTGATCATGACATAACTGGACACTAAATCCACTTAAGCCCCAAAACTAGGCATCTGTGGAGGTATCACCTGAACGTCATGCAGTCAGGCAAAAAATGAAACGGGCTGTTCCAACTTGTTTTCCCACAATCTCCTTCGGTTCTGGCGTGACAAGTGGGAGCAGTGCAGCGACATAGAATGTGACGAAGCAGGCTGACTGAAGGCAGGTTCCTTACAAGTGCCACGGTGCTCACCTTATATTAGGGGAGGACCACACTCTTACAACAATTTTTCTTTTTGTTCGAACACTTGTGAGCATGAATTGATTAAACTTGCACTCCTTGTGTATCCTGACCTGCTGAACCGAAATTGGTGGTGACATTGTGAGCATCTTTATTTAGACTGAAATTTGGCATCCCGTTTTCTACATCAGAAAAAATAAAATGTGTTCTTTATTTTTTCATTTGTAATATGCAGTTAAGTGTTAAGAGTTTCACTTGGTTCACTCGGAGGAGAGCCAACAAAAGCAAAAAAAATTTGCACATCAGAATTTCCATAAGTATGAAGTGAATGTTCCAGACCTTGAAATATTTGGGAGCAATACTTCTTTGGGGCACTTTAGAGAAGGCGTCTGGTAAAAGAAAACGTTGTATTAGTAGCAACGAACATCTTTGTCTTCTATAACCTTTCAAATGTTCATCTTTCAAACAGCAAAATAACTGCAGCAGTATCAGTAGTAGTAACAGAGCTGTAGATAATGCTCCTTCAAAAATGGACAGTCACCACAATTAAGGCTACGATAAAGAAAGTGCAAATTTCATCAAAGTTTATTTATAAATTTAAAAAAATGTTCTAAGAGCAGGGTCCTCACGCTTCAACAAAACCTTGGCAACGTGGACCGTGTTAAAGAACTTGTGACACTGTGACTTTCGCAGCTGAGTTGCAATGCAGTAATGGGCAGCCAGAATACGTCTGCCAAACAGCAAATACTCTACTGGTGTCCCGTGCCCCACGAACAACCAAACATTTCTGTTGATGGGGCTCACGGCCAAGACACTTACGTACTACTCCAACAACATTGCCACTTACACGCGCACTTCATGGAGCAGACAGCTTTTTGAGCAACGACGCCCACCGTCAGGGAGCGTGCATTCATGAGTTCATTGTGCGGCTATGTAGGTGCTGAAAGATGGGTGTAGATGGACAGGCGTAGACGGACAGGTGCTGGCTGTGGAAGAAGAAAAATAAACTAAGGAGAGGCCCCAGCCAGACCGGCTTGCGTTGGGAAAAGTGTGGTGGAAGTTGTGTGTCCTTTGTTTTTGCAAAAGAGAACTGGTGTTGGTGATCCAAACAGCAATGTTGTCATGGCAACTGTGCCTTGGTCCCCTGTGGTCTTGTGAGCGAATGTAATGTGGGCGGCTTGCAAAATCGTTAGCACACGTGCGCACATTCGCAGCACTTTTACTCGATCGCTACTTTCTGCAATCCTGCCAACGTAAGCTTGACTGCAAAGCGTGCCATGGGAAAGGGCATGGCAAAAAGAGTAAAAAAAAGAGGAGGAAGATGGCTCACCAAGGCAGAGGAGCATTCATATTTGGCTTCAAAGAATTTACATCAGAGCCTCTCCTAGTTTGTTTCTTTCCTCTACGAGTGCAGACAGATGGGTGTACGTATGCAGGTTATTCTGGATGGAAGCAGACAATCAGGTGCACACGAATGAATGCAGACGAATGGGTGTGGACAGATGGATGCATGGATGACTTAATGTGTAGAAAACACAGGTGTTCGTGCAGAAAATAACGGGTAAGACGTAGTGGTCAGAGGAGAGACAATAATGAGTGCGGGTGACGTACAGTACAACCTAGTTCAGACGCTTTTCCCCAATACGTACGAAAAAGCGCACCAACTGGGAAAAGGTGTGATCCAAAGTCACAGGACAATACAGCAGAATCAACCATAGTTGACGTCTATGCAATCCGAAGTGTAGTATGCAGACCTGGTGGCCGATCTGACGGGGCTGGAGCGGCCTGAGACACGCACTGGCGTTTTTGGGGTTTCAGCAAGCTTACATACAGGCTCCTCGAATTCAGCTTGAGTCAGCAGCTTTCAGTCAAAGCATTTTGGTGGGAAGTTTTGGTGTGCCCACTAAATTACTGTAACACAGGAAGCTGACACGCGTCAAGCTCGTGGGGCCTAAGCAACCCGAGATGCGCAATGTTGTTTTTAAGACGGCGATGGGAGACGGAAACGCAATGCTACAATGCCACCAGAGCGAAACAAGACGAACACTTCGTGCCGCCTAAGGTAGAAAACGGCCACCCATTTCGGTTATTGCCTATTAAAAGCCTCCAGTACACTTCGTCAGCCATGCGCTCTATGAAACAGATAGGTGAAGATACTGCTCGCAAAGGGTAGGCGGTGATAGCCGTGAATGGCAATGTCTGATGACCCGTGAGGGGATTTTCAGGAACCGGAATATGAAACTGAGTGCGTGGAAGAATTTTCACGTGGCACACGTAGGCATTGGTCAGAAGTTCACGCAGAGTGCTGCAGAAGTGCGCTGCACAAGCGAGTGTTCATTTCGCTGTCTGCACTATGTGGCCCAGTTTCGGTTACACTGGGAGATTATAGTGAAGTGGTGTACAACGGTGAGCATTTGAGGTATATTGCCTGGCAAAACATGTTCAAGTGCCCGGTTCGAGAGGAAGTGCATGCTAGAAAATCATAGCCACACTCAATGAGCAACGCTGCCAACTCAACTTCACGAGCACAGAAAGGAAACCATGCGCTGCAGAAGCATACCAGCAGCAGATCGGCAAAGCCAGCCACATAAAATATTTGAAACAGAAAAGCCCTGTCAAGGCAGCCAGTATGTTTTGGACCTTGCAGGGAATAACCACAAATTCAGAGGATTGCTGCGAGATCCTAATGACACAAGGTTGCACAAGCGTTACCTGCCTTTCTATGTTGACATCATTGATGTCCTATTTTGTACCATGGCAATGTCTAAAAAAGCCTCACCCCCTTGTGGAAAAACTATGCACTTATTAAGTCAGATAAGTAGTCTTAAGGCAGTACAGCTAACTGCTTTGTGTCGATGTGATCTACATCCTATTCTGTATGGTGGCAATGCCCGAGTAGTTCTTTGTTTCTTTTTTGGTGGAAATTCTTTCCTCTTCCTCAAAGGTGAGTTTAGACACTTCAGCCAGCCTGCTAAGTACTCACATTTCAAATTGACAAGTAAGACGCTCGCAAGAACTCAATGCAATAGCTTAAAAGGTGACACCAAGGCCACATCATAGAAAAGAAGCGAGCCCGTTCCACCAAGCTATCTCCACCCCGCAGAGAGGATTCTGTTGTCGAGGGGCCACATGTCGCTGCCTTCCTGCTTGACCGGCTGGTGCATCGAGTGTGGTGGCGGTGGCTGCATCGCGGTTCCATCACCGCCGTGGACCATGCCGGGCACCGGACTGTCCATCCCGTGCATCCTGTGCCGCACGCCGTCCTGCCCGAGCCCCATCGGGGGCGGCGGAGGCACCGGCTGGTACGGCGCGGGCACGTGCGTGACGGCGCTCTCAAGGTCTGCGCTCCACGACATCCCACTGTCGGGAAGCACCTCGCGGTCGTACGAGCCGGCAGTGGCCGTCTCGAAGTCCAGCGGCTCCTCCTTGATTGTCGTCTGCATGCCGCCGTTGTGGTGGTGGTGGTGCGGATGGTGCGCCTGGTGGTGTGGCTGTATGGGCATGTCCGAGCTCCACAGTGAGCGGCCCCCCACGTTATTACTCACGGTATTGCCATAGTTTGGCGGTGACTGGGTGAACGTGTCAGCTGCAGGAAGAACGGAGGTTCAGGTTCAACAAGCTTGTGCCACCAGAAGCATGCAAAGCAGGGATAATTGTTTCACACAGAGCAACCACTCGATGATCATGATGTGTGAGGTTTAAGTTCGCAATGGTCAGGTCTGGTCAATGAGCACCAAGCAAGCAAATCACGAGTTTTCAGAGGAGCAGTGAATTGCGAAGGGTAGATGTAACATGGCTGTCCAGAGGCCTAAGAAACAGTCGCTGTAACGAGTGTAGAACATATCATATATATATATATATAGAGCCAACTTCTGTTAATTCGATCGTGATAGGTTTGATGAAACTGGCTTAGTCAAACAAAAGGCAGAAACAATGCTGAAACACACCTTTCATTCACTTGGCAGTATTTGACTCAAGTTAGCTCCAGCGCAATACAGCCGTGTTATCAGGTGAAGCATACCAAACAAAAAAAAAAAGGGCTCGCAGCTAAGAGTTTTAGCACGAGTTCTTTAATTTGCACACACACATGCGCCACCTCCGGTCACCATACAAGCACCAAGTCTCCTAACAAACTCACACACCAGGCATTCAGAGTCTTAGAAGGACCCCAGCCCTTTCGTTGCCTTTAAACGTCCCCTTGACTTTCGGAATTTTTAAAATCTTTCCATTTTCCTTCTCGCTAGCTTTCCCAAAACCCAGATGGCTTTTCTTTTTGGTGCACGGCACGTGTAAGTAAGGAGTGCGTACTAGGCCCTGTTAATGGTCTCCTATAAGAGACACCCATGGTAGGCAAAACGAGGGCTCAAATCACCACAGCAACGTCAAACAGCTCTGAATGGCTACCAGTATGCTTATTAGGCGTCTAGGTGCTAGTATTGTGACCGAAGGTGGCGCGTGCACGTCTGCATAATTAAGGAACACGTACCATGTTCTGTGACAGAGGCCCCTTTCCATTCTTGATATGCTTCCTGGCAATAAATTAAGTATGCTTATCCGCATAGCACGGCTGTATTGCAGCAAACCTGACTAGTGAAGTTCGGATTATCCGGCGACGGCCAATTTTTAGATCGAAATAACGGAAGTTTGGGCCCATAGGAACGTACGGGCATCGGCCTGGACATTTTGTCGGAGTTGAATTCACCAAAAAATTGAATTAACCGTTGTCAAATTATTGGAAGTGTACTGCATTAAAATTATGATGACTAGTGTGATGTGTTACAAACATAAAAGAAACACTATGTAAGGGGTGACACAATAAATTAATATAGCACTAGCATTAGTGTCTCACCAGGGCCCTTGAATGCAAGGACATAGAGGCATGTGCCATACAAAACGCTACTAACAGCAGCAGCTTCTCGTAAGAGGAATTGCTAGCGCTGATAACGTGTAATAAAGAGCAATCAGTCGAGCACAGCAAAACAAGACACAGGGAACAAATCTAAGAGGACAAACAGGCGCTAAATTCTACCCTTCTACCCACATTTATTTTTCGATTGAAGCAATGACTGGCACCTAGCCAGTTACTGCTAAGTGCACGGATGCAGACCTCTGTTTAAAAAGTTTGTTGTATTACAACGACGTCCTTGTCAGCTTTACACACTGATCATAGAAGCAGAAAGTATTTTAAAGAATAGGGGGTGAAATGGTGTCGGCTGACCTTCAACTGACTACATTGGAAAAGAGTGCACCTCGACTCTGCTGATGGTTAGAAAAAGACTGCTGATAGGGCTAGGCTTCAGGGAATCAGCTGTGCACGAACAATTTTCTTAATCATTTGCGTACATTATAGCGAACGCAGGCAAAGTAAACTAGGAAGTTAGCAGCTGTGTGTCTTGTCAATTTTCCACTCATTTTTCCTTTTTCCTGCAATAACGTGCTTGCTATTTACGGATTAACTATTTCACCCAAAGACCGTGCCCACAAGCGAGCAGAACATCACAACATTCTCGTGTTCAAAATTAAATTTAAATTCTGGAGTTTCATGTGCCGAAACCACCAACTGATCATCAGGCATGCCATAGTGGGGGATTCATTTCTAACCACCTGTGGTTCAATAATGTGCCCCTCAATTTAGTCATGGGTGCTCTGGGCCTCACTCCGACTAACTTGGTCATCAGCTAAGCTGCTACTCATTGCGCAGCTCGTTGTAGCAGCACAACAGATGATTGAGCAAGCTAGAGTGAATGTCAAGATGTGATGTCTTGCTCCCATGTGACCACCTTCTGTATCATGACCCATTAGACAGCAAAACCGAAATTCGTTCGTAGAAAAGCCATTAGACAGCTTTAGAATAGGGACCCCAACCAAAAACGTTTGGGGCCCCAAAGAAATAGCGTCGAAGTCACTGCATATGCGCGAGATGCAAATGCGTTTGGGTTTTGCGTCGGGCACACTATTTCACTTATTTAGCGGGAGCCCCAAAAGCTGCCCCTAAAGATTTGCATAAACAAGCATGTCGGCACCCATCGAAGCGATGGCTCTAACCTAGCATCAAACTGGGCTCGATTCGTATTAATGCGTGGTTTGCAAGCTAGAAGTGACTGCGGTTATCGCTTTCTCTCAACTAGAGCATGTTATGAAGATTGATTCATTAGACGCCGCTGATTCCAAATTCGATTCTTGATTTCATGGCTCATAGTCCGAACACGGCTTAACTTGGCTGGTGAAGACACGTAAGGTTGGTTACTCAAAACTAAGCACAGCTAATAGAATAACCTCTAAATTGTAATTAAATGCGGAAACATGAATGTCAAAATTACTCTTATCATAAAATGGCATATTTTATTTAATTACTTATAACAGATTTTCTTTGACGCTGCACTGGTGCTGCAAACGCAAGATGATATCCACAAATGCAAAGCCCTATTCTAAAACTCTTCACTCCTGCATGCCCCAATGCTAACACCTGCAAAGCTCTTTGGGGACACAAATGTTCGAGGTCCCTATTCTACAACTCTTAATTATGTAAATTACTCAGGGTTCTTCGAGGCTTGCCAATACATTACTGGAGGTGCGATATCAGTTCGTCAACCATTAGTGTTGTCAGAATGCCGTACAGTTCAACTGCGATGTAAAAAAAAAATATGCCAAATACAAGTTTTTTTACTGCACCAAATGTGATCAAACTTTGCCAGCTTGCTGTGACACGGAATGGTTTAATAAGCAATGCATAATTGAAGCTAAATAATTTGGTGTCGTGGCCCCCCTAACAAATCCAGGACATACGTAATTAAAGAAGCTGATTTTCTTTCTGAACACTTCGGCGACAGAGTGTGTGATGCAGCCAACCTTATGGCATTGAGGTTTGTCACTAGTCAAACTGTGCAGCCACTCAACTTGCTGGAGTGGCACCATAGTCCAAACCCTCCTGTTCAATTTTTGTTGTGCCAGTTTGCGTATCAAGAAAGGCATCAGGCAAGGAGACACAATCTCTCCAATGCTGCTCACTGCACGCTTAGTAGTATTCATGGTATTATACTGGGAAGTATTAGTAGTAAGGATCAATGGCGAATATCTCAGCAAGCTGCACTTTGCAGATGACAATGTCGTGTTCAGCAACACGGGATGAATTACAACAAATGATTCAGGACCTCAGCCGAGAGAGCATAAGAGTATGGTTGAAGACTAATATACAGAAGATAACAGTAATATTCAATAGCCTAGCAAGAGAAGAATAATTTGTGATCGTCTGCCAGCCTGTAGTATCAGTGCAAAAGTATGTTTCTCTAGGTCAATCGCTTACAGAGGACCCTGATCATGAGAAGGAAAATTATAGAAGTATAAAATTGGGTTGCAGCACATATGGCAAGCATTACCAAATTATGGCCATGAGCTTACCGCTATCGTTGGGAAGAACAAGTGCACAATCATTGCACTTCACCAGTACTAACATATGGAGTAGAAACTTGGAGGTTAACAAAGAAGCTTGAGAAGAAGTTAAGGACCGCGCAACGTGGGTAGTTGATAGGGGTAGTTGATAGTCTACTTCACATTAGGAGAATAAAAATTGAGCTGGCCAGGCCCATAATGAATGGGTAACACAGTTAACCGATGTCCTATCAGAGATACAGAATGGGTGCCAAGAGAAGGGATGCAGAGTCGAGGACAGCAGAGAATCAGGTGGAGTGATCAAATCAGGAAATTTGCAGGCATAAGCTCGGCTTTGCTAACGCAAGACAGGGGAGACTGGAAATTGCTGGAAGAGGCTTTCGCCCTGTAGGGGACATAAAACATGGGCTTGCGCTTCATGTGCACGCCGCAGCTGAGTGACAACACCATTACATGCGTTCGTTGCAAAACAACAAGTCAGCCATCAGGGATGACTAAGAAACTTAGTCATCCCTGATGGCTGACTAAGTTTCTTCATTGTATAGGCAAATTTGCTGTAATGGTCTTCACTGTGGAGACACATGGAGTTCGTTGTAAAAGGCGTGCAACTGCACACAAATACTCAAGGTAGCGGAAGGTCGGAGAGCGTCTGTTGTAGCTGCTGTTGGAATCGTACCGCTGGCACGAGTTGTTGGGGTCTCGGTGCTGACGCCCGTTATTGCCAATGGGTCGCAAGCCCCAAGGGTAGCGTTGGCCTGGCGGCCTGGGGCACTGGAAGCATCCGAAGGTCCCGGCAAAGCAAGAGAAGACTGGTAACAGAACAACTTGTTTATTCTAACATAGCAAAAGAGCGGCCGGTCAGGTCGACCGAAGTGGAGAGACGGGAGAGCACGTAACTCAACAGTACAAATCGGAGCCTCTCTCCTGGCGTCCGGGGGCAGCTGCTCTTATACCCTCGGCGTCGCGGTCCAAAAGAGAAGGTCGCGGGATGAAGGTCACGGGATGAAGGTCACGGGACGGCAGAGCATGACCCCACGACGGCGCGAACTGTCGAGCCGAGAGACCTGCTGAACCGAGTGTAGTGACGCATCGCCAACCTTCACTTGGGGAGCTCCGCTCCCCTGATGCCGCGCTTTGACAAGCGTGGGCACACACACACACACACACACGAAGACACGTGGCACTGAAACACGCCTGGACACGCTTGGCGGGTAGGCGTTGCGGCGGCGTCGGACGGGCCAAAATGTCCGCCGCTTTGAACAAAGCCCCGGCGTCCGTTGCATCCGCGCCGGCATTACCGCGCGTTGTAGGCGAAACGTAACAGACCGCCCCGCCGGGGGAAGGAGATCCCGATGGTCAGGGGACTGCATCCGCTGTCCGGAGGGATGTCGCTCGATGATGCTCATAACCGAAGTTGGGCGTCCTTGGGCGTTTCTTGAGCGCAGCGCACAGAGAAGGCCTCGTTCTCACGTTCAGGTGCACACAGGACACTGCAAAGCGACTTCGGGAGAGTTGACATTTTTGTTCTCGTTTCCGGCAAGCGTTAGAACCACGCCAAAAGTCAACCGCTCAGTCAGCAAGCACGGCACAACCCTCACTAAGCCCTGCCAGGCTCTTTCCCCTTTTTTTTTACTGCTGCCTAGTTCCTTACAGTAGTTTAGCAGCACTCAGAACGCGTCCACAAATCGGAAAATTGCACTAGAAAGCGCATCATCACTTTGAAACACTACACAAAAGCAATAGGTTAAAAATCCTGCCTCAGGAAGAAAAACATCAGTAACAAGCAATTTTGAGGCTGATTCCCACGTTAGGGGCTTCGACTTAAGCCATCGGCGTTACCGTTGAGACTCCCCTTTTTGTAACGCACCTCAAAGGAATATTGTTGCAAAGCGAGGCTCCAGCGCAGGAGGCGGCCATTTTTGGGAGAGATGGTCTGCAGCCATTGGAGAGGGCAGTGATCCGTCTCAATGATAAACCTCGAGCCAGCTAGGTAACATGACAATTTCTGAACGGCCCACACGATACACGCACACTCTTTCTCGGTGGCGCTATACGCCTGCTCACGACTGGTCAGCTTACGACTAGCATACAGGACGGGGTGTTCTACTTCTCCATTTTCCCGTTGGCACAGTACAACGCCCATGCCTCGCTCACTAGCATCACACTGAACAACGAACCCTTTTGTGTAGTCGGGCGATCGTAGCACAGGCTGGCTTGTTAGGGCGCTCTTTAGGGCGCTAAAAGCTCTTTCCTTCGTCTCATCCCAGACGACTGTTTGCGGCTCTGTCTTTCTTAGAGCATCCGTCAAGGGAGCCGCGATATCAGAGTACCTGGGGATGTACCTCTGATAGTAGCCGGCGACACCTAAGAACGACCGAATATCGGTCTTCGTGCGCGGTTGCGGGAAGTCTCGCACAGCGGCCACCTTTATTTCAGAGGGGCGGCGACGACCCCGACCAATCACGTGTCCGAGGTAGACAACCTCGGCCTGTGCTAACTGGCACTTGGGAGCCTTGACTGTCAAGCCCGCATCGCGCAGGCGGGTTAGCACTGCCCGCAAGTGCGCCATATGCTCAGGCCAGGATGCGGAGAATATCGCTACGTCGTCTAGATACGGTAAAGCGAATTCTTGCTGTCCCCGCAACACTTTATCCATGAGGCTTGAAAAGCAGTATGGCGCGTTCTTCAAACCAAAACTCAAAACTTTAGGACGGAATGTCCCCATTGGTGAAATGAACGCCGCATACCTACTAGCCTCTTCTGTAAGTGGAACCTGCCAATAACCCCTGACAAGATCTAGGGTGGAAATAAACTGAGCGCTACTCACTCTCTCAAGGCGCTCCTCGATGTTAGGGATCGGATAAATTTGATCCTTAGTGATGGAATTAAGCCTGCGGTAGTCGACGCAAGGACGAGGTTCCTTGCCCGGTACCTCAACTAAAATCAAAGGGGAGGTATAATCACTCTCACCCGCTTCAATAACACCGAGCTGTAGCATTTTCTTTACCTCAGCCTCCATAATATCGCTCTGGCGGGGTGACACCCGGTACGCCTTGGATCGTACTGGCTCTGGGGAGGTAAGTTCTATGTCATGAGTAAGGACAGAAGTCCTACCAGGCCTCTCAGAGAACAGACCTTGAAACTCTTGTAAGAGCTGGTGTAGTTTGGTTTTCTGCTCAGGCGACAGCGATGCTTTACTTATTAAGTCACTAATGACTTGATCGGTGTCTTTCCTGTTCGTCACTGAGCCTAGTCCCGGAAGCTCGACCGGAAGCTCTTCTAACTTTCCCGCATCGGGAATTTCCTCTCCAGTATCTGGTGCCTTTAACGCTACAGGCTCAACTTTATCCCGTTCGGGCGTGCTCTGAATACCAGCTTGCTGCGCCTCTGACCCTTTTTCATCGTTCAACAACGTCGGCCCCGCAACTACCGCCTTTGCAGCGAGCTCCCGAACCTTCGATCTGGTTAAGGCCTGAACGCTAGCCTCACCAAACAAAAGCCCCTTCTCGCGCAGGAGGTGATCGGACCTGTTCGAAAATAGGTACGGGTACTGGGGGGGCAGCATAGATGACACTGCGGCCTCCGTCTCAAGTGCTCCGAAAGGTCCTTCAATAAGCACTTTTGCTACCGGCAGACACACGCTATGAGCTTCCACTGCTTGCTTGATCCATGCGCACTCGCCCGTGAACATATCGGGTTCTACGTAAGAGGGGTGAACTACATCCATTGTAGCTGCGGAATCGCGAAGCACTCGGCACTCTTTCCCGTTCACGAGGAGGTCTCGCATGTAAGGCTCGAGAAGCTTCATGTTCTCGTCAGTGCTGCATATAGACAAAAACACGACTTGTGTTTTTGTTTCTGGACACTGCGCCGAAAAGTGACCCGGCTTCTGGCACGTATAACAAACGCGCGCTTGCCTCATCTCGAACCGCTTTCTGCGTTCGGCTTCGGTTGCCGCCGTCTCCTTACGTTCGGTCGGACTGCTTTCACTCGCATCCGCACTACGTGTGTCCCCCTTTGCTCTCATGGGCGTGAACTTTGGCCTCTCAAACTTGGAGCCAAATTCACCCTTTTGACCGTCCTTAGCTCCACGAGCCCGACGCGTCACAAACTCCTCGGCTAACTCAGCGGCTCTAGCCACCGTACTAACGTCTGGCCTATCCAAGACCCAGTACCGCACGTTCTCAGGTAACCGACTATAAAACTGTTCTAGCCCGAAACACTGCAGAACTTTCTCGTGGTCACCAAACGCTTTCTCTTCTTTGAGCCACTCCTGCATGTTTGACATAAGCCTGTACGCAAACTCTGTATATGACTCACTTCTGCCTTTCTCATTTTCCCGAAACTTCCGACGGAACGCCTCCGCTGACAGCCGGTACTTTTTTAGCAGACTCGATTTCACTTTGTCGAAATCCTCTGCCTCCTCTCTCTCCAAGCGAGCGACTACGTCGGCCGCCTCGCCGGGTAGCAAAGTGAGCAAGCGCTGTGGCCACGTTTCCCGAGAGAACCCCTGCTTCTCGCACGTTCGCTCAAAGTTAACCAGGAACAAACCAATGTCCTCTCCAAGCTTAAACGGCCGCATCAGGTCAGTCATTTTGAACAATACTCGTTCTCCTGCACCGTGTGCCTGACTTCCATTACGAGCGCGTTCCATCTGTAACTCGAGACGCTTCATTTCCAAAGCGTGTTGACGGTCGCGCTCTCTTTCTTTCTCTTGTTGCTCTTTACGTTCGCGCTCATCTTTCTCTTTCTGTTCTTTAAGTTCGCGCTCCTGTTTCTCTTTTTGTTCTTTAAGTTCGCGCTCCTGTTTCTCTTTTTGCTCCTCCCTCTCCTCAATGGTCTCAAGGCATTCCGACAGCTCGTCATCCTCAGCTTCTAACTCAAGAATAGCCCTTAGCAGTTCTGGTTTTCTGAGT
Organism: Dermacentor andersoni; assembly: GCF_023375885.2. Lineage (NCBI taxonomy): Eukaryota > Metazoa > Arthropoda > Arachnida > Ixodida > Ixodidae > Dermacentor > Dermacentor andersoni. The sequence continues at coordinate 35,270,176 of NC_092822.1, read as the reverse complement.
TTGTCTGAGACATCCAGACCCAACTCTCTCGCAAGCTCCAGCAATTTCGGTTTGCGCAACGACTTCAAATCCATGGCTGCTCTGAATGCTGCTTTCTCTACTGCCTACTATTGTCTTGCCGCAAACTAACCCGGTAGCAACGACAACCACAATTACCAGCTCTGTTTCTAACACTAACAAAAGCCTGGCAAAACTCAGAAGAAGAAAGTCCCGCACTCACCAAACCTCGCAGCCAAGACTTCAGCGCAGTCGTTCCGCTGCAGGCAACCAGTCATCACACAGGGCTCGTTGCACTGCTCCCGGATGGTCGTTGTGCTGCTCAGCATACAGTCAACCGCATCTCTTCGCTGCTGGCCTCCGTTGTCGCGATCTCACCGCTGGCAACCAGATGTTGGAATCGTACCGCTGGCACGAGTTGTTGGGGTCTCGGTGCTGACGCCCGTTATTGCCAATGGGTCGCAAGCCCCAAGGGTAGCGTTGGCCTGGCGGCCTGGGGCACTGGAAGCATCCGAAGGTCCCGGCAAAGCAAGAGAAGACTGGTAACAGAACAACTTGTTTATTCTAACATAGCAAAAGAGCGGCCGGTCAGGTCGACCGAAGTGGAGAGACGGGAGAGCACGTAACTCAACAGTACAAATCGGAGCCTCTCTCCTGGCGTCCGGGGGCAGCTGCTCTTATACCCTCGGCGTCGCGGTCCAAAAGAGAAGGTCGCGGGATGAAGGTCACGGGATGAAGGTCACGGGACGGCGGAGCATGACCCCACGACGGCGCGAACTGTCGAGCCGAGAGACCTGCTGAACCGAGTGTAGTGACGCATCGCCAACCTTCACTTGGGGAGCTCCGCTCCCCTGATGCCGCGCTTTGACAAGCGTGGGCACACACACACACACACACACGAAGACACGTGGCACTGAAACACGCCTGGACACGCTTGGCGGGTAGGCGTTGCGGCGGCGTCGGACGGGCCAAAATGTCCGCCGCTTTGAACAAACCCCCGGCGTCCGTTGCATCCGCGCCGGCATTACCGCGCGTTGTAGGCGAAACGTAACACTGCCTTATTGGTGGACCATTTCATGCACTGTGTGGAAGCTGCACGTACAACTCCCACCGGTGGCAAGTTGCCATTTCTTCCAACAATACCTTGATTTGGGCGAGCAGGTTCATCTTGAGAGTTTTCATAAAAAAGCGCTAAAGACGATGACGACGTCGAAGACTTACGACAGGACTGACGCTACTTCCAACTGGCGTTTATTACAAACGGTCATCTATTTATGCTCTGCGCATCACATACATCATGCACTCATTATCATACACACAAAGATTGAAATGAATCATATCATACATACGATTGTATGGTCAATCAGTTCAAGTGTCTAGATATTTCCTTTAGTGTCTAGACGTTTCTGTCGAGATACCTAGACACTTGAACTGATTGGCCATACAATCGTATGTATGATATGATTCATTTCAATCTTCGTGTGTATGATAATGAGTGCATGATGCATGTGATGCGCAGAGCATAAATAGATGACCGTTTGTAATAAACACCAGTTGGAAGTAGCGTCAGTCGTGTCGTATCTGTTCCTTCGACTTCGTCTTCGTCTTTAGTGCTTTTTCCTGAAAACTGTCATTTCTTCCACTTTCTATTTCCCCTTTCGACCATATTTCTATGTTCAACTTTTATTTTGTTAAGTGCGCAGTTAGTTTCCTCTATGCTTTTCTTGGCTACACTGTCTGCTGGCTTCGTACATTTGTAACTAACAACAACAAAAAAAATCGAGCCTCTTGGTTACTATTCTTCTTACCCAATGCAGCGACAGCGTAGAAAATGTACCGATTATTGCCTATCTTTTCCTCCAACGATAAAAAAGCTGTTCTCAATGCTTCACCACTGGCAAAACTCTACTGTGTTCCTTCTCCCAACAGGCTTCAAGGCGTCGATAAATGTACAACTGACCACTGGTGAATCACCCAAAACAGTATTTCTGGCTGGACTAAATGAATGTGCATGCATTCTTTAAATTGCTCAAGTTGAAGTTAACGTAAGCTGAATGTGTGGCTACCACTTTTAAAATGGTTAACCTCCTCAGACCCAAAAGGAATTCTAGTGACACAGCACCTTTTAAAATTGATTCTTATTGTCAACCAGTCTGTTGTATTTCTGAAAAAGTACTTGCATGATCAGGTGGCAAAGGCTCATGCTCGTATCAGCACCTCCACTGAGTATCCAGTACTCCAGTTTGTTCACATAAACGTGTATTTTGTTTTCCTAAACACATAGATACAGGTTCCACCCCACATGGTGGTTCCTCGCCTTCCCTTTTCAACCTGGGTTACTGCAGCATCCGGATAGCATTTGAAATGCACAACACATTCATTTTCCGCCAACATCAGTGATTATGCAGCAGCATGTCCCACACAGAAGTATCAATTTTCTAAAAAAATAGCTTACCCCTCGTGGTTTAACTATGAAAAAGATGGAAGCCGTTCTCCACGGGGGGGTGAACACGGGGTCCAAAGAGGTTAAAATCCAACTTAAGTCGTTACAGTGCTGTAGTAATATTGCTAAAAAAGAACCAACGGAGATGCAATATGTGACTTTCACAGCGTAGGTAACAGCGACGTGCGGATGTAGGCGTGGAACGTACGTGTCTGGACTGAGCGGTGGAATTCCCTCTTGCGCCTGTTGGCAAACCAGTTGCTCACGTTGGTTATTGTCATGAAGCCGCACCGGCTTGAGCCTGCAATCAGACAGCCACGCAGAATGAAACACCCCTGATGCACTTCCACTTTCTGCAACGAGGTCCAGGAAAAAGAAACATAATTACTTTGTTACCACATCAATCATTATGGTACTGGGAGAAGCACACTCATTGAAGGTAGCTTAGCGGCCGTGGCATTTGCCCTGCTAAAGGGACACTAAAGGCAAATACGAAGTCAAGGCTAAAGTGGCAGAGTAGTGCTCGGGAATCTCTAAGGCGTCAATATTATCGAGAACAGAGCCCTAATAATTGAGAAATTTAGGTAAATGCAGGACAAGGTTAGAGACTCGCCTGGGACATTCAAGTACTTGCCCAATGACGAGAGCACTCTTAAGTTCAATTCTGTCACTAGTACTCAACCATTCGTTGCAAAAAACGTAGTTGTGTTGTATTATAAGATGAAACAAAATGCTACTTGTCTGGTTCTATTTTATTTTTAGAAGAAAGAACTCATTGAAATTACCCTTCACAACGACGCAGGTGGTCGAAAGGTTTCATTTCCGCTGGACTCTGCGCCAACCGCGCTTTCGCACTTCCCTAGTTTTGGTATCGCGTAGTGCTGTGCTGGTTTTGCTGGCTCACAAAACTCACACAAACTGCACGTAGCAGAGAATTCAACTTCTATGTGACGTCGCGGGATGCCCGAACAGCCTACGCCACTTTACCAAAAAGCAGCTGCAGTGGCGAATCCACCGCTATGTCTTGGCTCGGTACCGCCATCTGTCGGGCACCGTTTTACTCACCGATAGCAGCAAAGTGCAATGATGGCGTATGCAACATCACCACTCCCCAGATGGCTGGCAGGAGAGCTGAATTTCGAAAAAGGTGTTCGGACCCTTCAGATGCAATTTTCTCGTACACTAACTCTTTTCCTGGCGCGAAACAAGCGCTACGAGGTTTCTGGAATGGCATTTAAACAGTGCACATCGACTTAGCATTTGCCTTTAGTGTCCCTTTAATCTCGACGTCGCGTGTTCCATCCTGGCCATGGCCGCCGCGTTTTGACGGGGGCAGAATGCTCTTGCACCATGCTTTGAGCACACGTTAATGGACAACATGAAAAAATCAATCCAGTCGCCCACTATGGAGGTCCTCATAATCAGATAGTGGTTCTGGCACGTAAAACCCCAGAAATTAAGTTGAATTATCTTAACGGTCACAATGAAGTGAAATTCCTTCAAGGATACCTGACCCAATCTACTTTTGTCAAATTTTAAGACCATTTTTCAGCACTGATGCTGTCCAAGAAATGAACGGGGATCATCACTACAGTGTATGGTAACTTGCATGGCAGGCACTACACCGCTACGCAACTCTGCAGCTAATGTAAGCAAATGGGTCGATAATAACTGCTGCCGTTTTGCATCCCAAATCCCAAGTCTGTTTATGAAGGATGGCTCTACACAAGAATGACCACAGAAAAAATGTGTTTTCGTTGTTTTCTGCGGCTCTCTATATACTGAACTGCTGAACTGGGCAAACTGGAACTGCGAATCTGTTTATATCATCGTGAATCTGTTTGATCTGTTGCATATCTGTTTATATACCTTGACCAGTATAGCCAACAAACTGCCTTTTACAAGACAACGTAGACAACTGTTTGCCTATATTTTGGCAGCGGGAGGTTCCAGCTCTTCTAGTGATAGTCCGAAAACTCAAGCAAGACTACAGTGAAAGCCCAGTCTAGATCAGTTAAGAGCAATGGGACAATCGCATGGCCCACAGAACCAGTCTCACTGATGGCCGCCAAAACAAGATATATGTGAAATACTGGAAGCCGGCTTTTCCACATTGTTAAGTTGCCCTAAATAAGATGGCCGACATTCTGCTCACTGCATTATTAAGTCTAAGGCAGGCTTACAAACAGTGGATGCGTAGAAAAAAAAGTAAATCGGTGGCAAGGGCAACGGCACTTGCTTGCACACTCCCACCTTTACCCATCTAGAGCGACGTCCGCCGCCATGTTCGGTTAAAACGAGATATATGGGGAAGTGCATACACAGAATTCCATATATCCCTTGTTACCACTGTTACCACAAAATCGAGATGCCTGTTCCCAGGCGGTACCCACGTTGAGAAAGTTAGGAGTAGTGTTTTTTTTTTTGTGACGTGGCTTGATCCTGGTCCATAGGACGACAACGATGATGAAGCTAAAAGTGCAAGCCACTGCTTACGCGGGCCGCAGCGCTTAGTTCACTAGGCCTAACCAGTGATGCTTTACCAGTAGCCAGTGACCACAGCTGCTGTTTTGTGCCTAGTTGACATGACAAGAACTTTGTTCATAACCAGCACGTTTGCGACATCGCGTGCACAGGTCGTGCCCGAAACAATGTGCAGCATCCGAAATTTCAGTTATTCCCGCTATATACTGGTGCTAAGGGGTAGGTGGCAGCGCTGCAGACAAGTCGCATAATGGGCAGGTTAAAAATATTAGACCACTGAAAAACCTATTGGCGGCTGTATTTTACATTTTTTTCTGGCACAATATATATTTTGAGGCACATGCAAAAAAATAACAAAAATTGCTTCACTTATAACCAATGCAATGTCATATCCCATGTTATCAAATTCATTACCACAGGAAAAATACCCAATGATCACCAAATTTTAGATTTACCTCCTTATATCCGATAATTTGTTATATACATGTTCGATACAAGCTTCGACTGTATTCACAAAACAAAGGATCATCACCACTGAAATTGTGCATTTGCTTTCACATTGTAAGGTGACAAATCCAGCGTGGTTCGATATAACATGGGTAATCAGACTTTCACAGCACCAAAACACACTTGGTCCAGGTTATGCCAGCAAATGTAATACCTTTCTATGATCAGGAGAGGAGAAATAAAAAAATTTTAATCTGGAGTTTTATGTAACAAAACCACAATCTGATTGTGAGGCATGCCATAGTTATGAGGCATGCCGTCTACATGTGTGAATTTAGCCACTGCCAAAGCAATTAATTGTTTTTACTTTTTAAATGCAAATTAAATGTCTGTACAGCAGCACTGCAACTCTGGATTCATTTTGATGACTTGGGGTTCCTTAATGTGCACTCAATCCACGGCAAACAGGCATTTTTGCATTTCGCCCTCATCGTAAACCAGCTGCCGTGGCAGAAAGATAACTCCGCGACACGCTCTTAGTCATGCTAAAGCAGCGATGGCAATTACATGCCACACCATACAGCCAATTTTGGGCACCTATATGTACCTTTTGAATGACAAAGTGCATTGTAGAATGTGATGTTTAAAGCAGCTTTTTGAACTTTGGAGTCTCTAAAATTGTTCTGTTATGCTGCTATTCCCTCCAGGTGCCAATTAACTCTGTCCACTGCAAATTTGGTTTCACTAGATTTCTTGCATCCTCACAATCATGAAATGTGTACAGCTACAGACTGCATTGGGGAGTTTCAATATTTAAGCACATTTTGTCAAGCTTACAGGATTTTCGCTCCCTTCAAGAAGTACTGACAGAAATTTCCGACATGAGAACATAGACTATATAATGTCTAGTGTACTCGAAAAGCACCTACCTATCCAGCCACTTGAAGAATATGCACGGTGTTAAACACCATGAAAATATGGAAGAGGTAAACCCACTACATGATGGCACAGAAAACCAAAAGCAAACACCTTACTGTCTACCTTCCATCTCGTTTTAATGAAGTAGTGCACACATATTATTCAAATTTGCAGTACAGGTCCAATTAAAAGTGTTTCAAGATGAATGCAACAATTTTGAAATAGTATTTTCAGCTATGGTTTCGCTTCTGACAGGCTATCTTGTGCACATGGTGCCTTATAGGGACATGCAACTTTAGCGCAACTCTAGCGTCTGAAGGGGGCATAGCTTTGGATCTAGTTGCAGGTGATGCGGCCTTCGTGCCCAGAGGACCAAGGGCCCCCAAATTATTGTACGGTCGCATGACTCACCTTAAATGAACCTTTATTACATCGATAACAGAAAGCAGCTATTTTCAAACTTATAAGTTCGCTCATCACATCACACCCCTCCCAAACCAAGAAATTGAGTTTTATTTTAAATTTCATAAATTGACTACAGCATATATTCTCATGACTTCTTAGTATTACAGACATTAGATCTAATTTGAGACTGTAGCACTATTTTACTGGATGTGTAAGTGGGGAAATTAATTTTAAAGAATACGCTGAACCGAAAAAGTGAAAATGAGCTTGCGTAACCTTGCCGAGAGATTCCTACGTAATGCTGTCTTAAAATTAACTAACGAGCGGATACCATCAAAACCCATGAAGTCATGGCGATTTAGTGCCAGAACGTCAGGCGCCTTCGCCACCCACCTTTCGCTTTTGCGTCTTTTCAGTCTTACCAAGCATCTTTTCACAGTAAGAGAGGTTATCCTAGCATTGGTAGAAGGGTAAGTTACTAATGCAGTTCAAATAGTTTTTTTTCTTTTTGGCATCCCTTTAACCGATCGGAGCGGGTGTACAGCAAGCAATGATAGAAAGCAACGAGAGCGACGGACCACTCTCCATGGAGTAAGCGTTGCACTCCTCCACGACCCTCTCCTTGTCGTTCTGGCTAGGGTAAGGGTTCCGCTGGTAGTGCCTCTCCAAGATTTCCAGGTGGCCCTTGACAAAGGTGAAGCGCTCGCGCTGCTTGGTAAGCCGCTTCAGCGCGTCCTGGGGCAGCCTTGTCATGTCAGTGCTCGGGGTGGCTGCAACACACGAGAGAGCGTCGCACATTGCACAAAGTGCTGTTTCACGGCAATGGCTGTCGCAAGTTTCTTTTTAACCGGCTTGTTATAGTGTCTAGGTACTGGCATCTATCTTAACATGTTGCACAGATTTCCTTAACACTTTGACTGTCAATTTTATTTTCCCACTGCTCCTCAGACTCTGCCAGGTCTTATTATTTTTTTGCTTCAGTGGACTTTTCACACTATAAAAAAAACCTAGTTCTTCGTTGTCATTGTGTCCAATTTCAGAAATTATAAAACGTTCATACAGTGTGAATATACCTGCGACAATGGCTCACTATGGCTTCCCAGTCAATATTCAGCTCCTGCTGGGTTTTTCTCGCATGTTGGTTCAGTGGAGATGTTATGCTAAACAGCAGAGGTTTGTTCATCACTGCTTTCTCTGAATTCAGAATTCATCAACAGTTTATAAATTATTTCATCTGCCAAAGTGCGGACGGACTTGCCAACTGGTTTGCCGCAGCAGCCCTATTGAGTCGGAGCGACAGGGCACAGAGACATACCTTCCACCTGCTATCAGAAAATTACCTTATGAGTTACGTGTGTTTAGATGTCTTCTTTATAGATGGCACAACAGGCACACACGGCTATTTTTTGCAGGAGTTGAATCGGGGGAGGCGGGAACTGCACTGAAAACACAAAGCGAGTGTACTCGGGAGAAGCAGTACCCATGCAAGGATGGGTTCACAAGTTACCTTCAAGGTGGCAGTCAAGGGGATAACAGAACAGCAGTTTTGTGAGACTATCACATCACAATGCATACGGGCCTGCAATGGTACATATAATATACAGTAGAACACCGTTGACAAATGTTTAAAGGGACCGTGGGAAAAAAATGTACCAGCTGAGAAAACGTAGCCGTGAGCAAGGGCGCAAGCCACCACAGCACAATGTCAGAAGCAGTCCGAGTGGCTGCCAGTGCAGTTAGCTTTCTCGGTTCTCATACTGTGACAAGGAACGACACGTCCGAGTGGCTGCCAGTGCAGTTAGCTTTCCCAGTTCTCGTACTGTGAGAAGGAACGACTCGTCCACGCGAGTATAACTAAGGGACACATATGGTGTTCCGTGACAGTGGCCCCTACCGCAGTATTTTGTGTGTGCTTCAATGCATAACACTGTGCTAAAGCTTGTGAGGTTTCGGGCTCTCGCGGTGGTTGTGTAGGGGGCCATTGCATTGTGTTGTCAGGGGGGCTCCGTGTCCCTCTCCTCCTTGTCTGGACAGTGTGGCAGTGGGTCATAAAACACTGTCGCTCTGCTGTCATCCCGCCCACGGGAAGGTCAACAAGCTTTCCCTATTGGCCGACATTTTGGCGGGATTCGGGCCCTGCTTGCGTGCACTCCGGGTACGCGCGCGCAAAACAGGACCCGAGGAGACCACATCGGGGTGTCTGAAGGTGCGTACGTGTTCCTCTCTGCCGGTGGCAGCCCCCTTTGTCCGCCACCGGCCGATGGTTACTTCGGCTCGTCGGGGTCCCGGCCTCGGCGGGAGCGCGCACTCTTCCGTCGTCTCGATGTCCTGAGGCAGCGTCTTCCGATCGTGCCCCCTTCTGTTGTTTCTTTCTATTTCCATTTTCTCTGCTGTGGGGCCCGTGATGGCAGGCGCTGACCAAAGGATAGGCAGCCTCTTACTGCTGGGTTCTTTGTTTCTCTCTCTGTCGCGGTGCGCCATTAGCGGCCACCGGCGACCATTTGGCCATGTTTTGTGTCTTAATTAGCTTCAGAATCGGACGTGATGTACAAATGTGTGTTTGTATTGAGTCCCAGCTTAATAAATATTTTTTGTGGCTTCTAGAGAGCTTCGCCTAGGGTCTCCCTTGCTGCGTGCGCGGTCTCACCTTCCCCTAAGCTGGGGCCGGCGGGGCCGGCAGATGGAGCGGGCCGGAGCAGGCGCAAACGCGGTGCCCTGCACGCATGGCATCTCGGGGTGCTTGAACCCACAGTGGTCGTCCGGCGCGCACGATACCAGAGCATTCACGCCGTGAGCGTAGTGAGGCAACCACAAGCTGAGTAAAGAAAACTGGCAAATGTGAAATGCAAATAAGACCCTTGCAGGCCCCCAAGTAAATGTAGCCCAGCACTTGTTCCCGGGCAGTTTTAATCTAAGTGCACTTTATCTGGTTAAAATCTAAGCCCACTTTTTCAGATGCTTCACCAACTGCACTGTGCACGCTTTCTCCCAATGCTTGTGCAGCGCCTAGCTTGTGCAACTTTGGTCGTATATTGCAAACTTCTGTCGCTTGTTGCAACGAATTGGTAGCTTGTTGCAACATAAGGAAGCTGATTTCTCCCTGCACTGTTATATGTACGTGATGGCCACTTCCAAATGCAACATAATATGTGGGAACATAACTGGATGGCACTGTATCAAATGGGGACATAATACATAGGAGTCAATGGCATTTCGGTCGGGACCACAAAAACATAACGTAGCAGCCAAGAAAACGCAACAGAGAGGAATGTTGATGAGTGTGAATTTTTGCACATGCCATAGAGCCATACAGTTTTCCACGATAGTACCTAGAGGGAAATCTGGGCACCATCATCTATGGAAACATCCTAGCAGGTGCTGCACCACTGTGGGAATGGTGAGGCACCACCGAGCCTCCAGGTGGGCGTTTATTTGACTACGCATGCTAAAAATGCGTAGCTTCTGCCGAGCAGCACACTGCTCGGCGGAATTTTAAGCCGCCCCTACCCATATGACGGAAATCACCCATATGACGTCAGTGGGTCGAGCTATCCGACTGGCTGAGCAGAGCACGTGATCGATAATTTTTTCAACTTTATGGCAAACAAATGATGTTCGTAACAGTTGGAATGTTAGTTAATTTGTTTTCATAGAAAGAAAGTAACATAAAGAGAATACACAAAAACAATTTTTCAGTACGCTTAAGCACTTCCGGCACACAACAAGTATCATCTGCTTGTGTTACAACATGCTCCGTCTTTGACGAGAGCTCCGCCGTCAGTGTCAGTCTGTCTTTTCGCGAGCGCTATGATTCAACTTTGTTGTGTAGTGGACTGCAAACGTAGCGACTGGCAATATGTCAAGCCACGACATTGTGTCCCTCTGCAAGCAAGTAGATGAGCAGACTGGCTGCAGCGCATCGGACTGCCGCCATTTTACACCGGAAGATTACTAACGCAATAGCATTTCGCGAGTCCGGTATTAGGGCAAACGCAAGCTCAAGGGGACAGGGCCTGGCCGTGTCCCCTTGCGTGTCGTTTCAGGGGATGAACAGAAGCGCAAATGTGAATGGTCTGCATGGTGCAGCCACCTGGTGGCATAGAGCTCAACCACACACAGTAGCAGTAACAAAATGTATTCTTCTTTGCTGCTGGTGTAAATTTTTCGCAGGAGTGTAATCATAGACGATCCAGTTCCCAAACAAACACATGGAGTTGGTCACATATGCACGATAGCTGCTGTTCAGTAAGCTTCTCTCACCTTCGGTAGCTAACGAATTCACTGTCACTACTTAGAACGAAGTAATTTACAATCTGGGCAATCTCACCGTGTTTCGATTCCTTTGAATTGATGTGCAGTGCTGTACACTGCCCTAAGCTCCTTCAGCGAGCACTATGCACTCTACTCGTGAACTCAGTGACCTGCTATTCCTTTCTCTCACTACTATCATTGACATCGTGCACCAGATGTGATCATATTTTCCTTTGTGTCTCACTTACAAGTTTCTCAATTTTTGTTTAAATTATGGGGTTTTATGTGTCAAAACCCCGATCTGATTATGAGGCACGCCATAGTGGTGGACTCTGAAAATTTTGACCACCTGGTGTTTTTTAATGTGCACCTAAATCTAAGCACATGGGTGTTTTTGCCTAGCACTCTTGCCTAGCAAATGTGGCTGCCGTGGCCGAGATTCGAGCCCGTGACCTTATGTTTAGCAGCCCAACACTATAGCCACTAAGCAACCTCGGTGGATTGCTTCTTGGTTGACCTGCCATCCTACTGTTAACAACAAAAAAAAAAGTCATGTGTTTCAAACACTGTAAACAAGCCTTTTGTTGCCGAAGAGACCACACAAAACTTCTCATTTCTATTTCATTTTTTTTAGAAATTGGAAATAATCAATATATGGTTCATTAATTAGAGGCCATAATTCTCGAGTATTTGTATTCAATTTAAGAATTTCACAATTTCCACCGCCCTAAAGATATAAGAAAGCATTAAATATCAAACTCCCAAAAAGGATACACATAGAATAGCACAAACCATATGTGATTAGTATCTAATACCTCAAATTTCTCACACCAGTACATAGATGCAATTTTTGTTTAATTCTGTTCTTTGGTTTACCAATGTGTCATAAGAGTATATCAGTGTAAGCACAATATTACCAAGGCTCTTACAGCATCTTTTAAAGAATGGCACTAGGTGTGAGACCGAGTTCTAAATGTAGACTGGCCCCATTATAGGGGCTCGGAATCACTTTTTGGACATGGCAACAAAATGTTGCCGATCTAACGTAGAGGCTGCTGTTAACATCTGAGCCAAATATTACTGCCCTGCATGCGGTAGAGAATGTACAATCTCCTTTCAAACCCAGCTGGAAACCACTTGCCCTCACTTCTACGATGCCGTCATACAGCGTCACCGAAAGCAGCTAGGCCTATAGATGCTATTGGCTGATTTTGTGACCGCAAGAGCATTCTCAGTAATACATGATTGCTAATTTTGAGCTAGATAAGTTAAAAATATATATGTCTGCAATCTCAAAAAGACAAATAAATAATTTAAACTTTGTGCTGTGCATAGCTGCCTCTGCTGCGCATGGCCTCAGAGATGGCAGCGGCGTGCTGTGTGGCGCAGTCCACCGCAGCCACAACGGGGTGTCACGATGAGCCCTTTCGTTGCAACTTTTGACCAGGGATTTGCCCTTTTTGATTCACTGTGTAGTTTACAGCGGGCTAGCAGAGACAAAAAGAGAACGAACGTAGGGTATCGGTGCAACAACTCCACTTATAGTTGAAAAGATTTGAAAAATGTTTACGGCGCGAGACTTGTGAGATGGCATCCTTTAATATGAACGTCCATTATATTATTAGTTAGATAAGTGTTCCAGGCCTTCTTCTGCAGTGGCCAGGAGACAATCATGCTCAGGTACACCAGCTTTCTAGCGCTTACAAAAGAAATGAAAACTGCAGCAGGTGCTCACAGTGCTTCAGCAGCTTGCTGGCATCCTTTCGACGATTGCAGAACCAGTTGTTCACCATGCTGGCGGTCACATCTGTGGGAACTGGTTCGCCTGAAACGACAGCAATAAAATTAGAAGAAGAGGTGAGTGCATGCTCCAATGTCTTCGTACCAACCACCCCTGTCAGATTTCTTGAGGTTCTATGCAGGAAACAGTTCTGGAAAAAAATATATATATTGCGGAGGGCTACCTAAAGGAAAGCATAAAAGCGCCACTAACAACTATAGCTTTGCTACTGAGAGCAATAACGGATAAACTTTTTCTTTTCTAGCAGCTTTTTTGCCAAGGATGCACCATGTTGGAACCATCTTTTGATTCTTCCTGTAACATCCACTTGCACATGGTGCATTCGCTGACATGCGTAAGTGCAGCTGTTTTTTAAATTAGGATTCCTGCACATTTACGACACTATTCCAAGCATGTTCAATGCCAACTTACACCTTTCGCGTAGAATAGCAGATTGGAATGATACCACACAAGCAAGCCTGCCAATGCCATTTTTGCACGCCGTCTACATGTATGAATTTAGCCACTGCCAAAGCAATTAATTGTTCGTGTTTTTTACATGCAAATTAAATGTCTGTACAGCAGCACTGCATTATTTTGTTGTTCTTTGAACGCTTTCATTCGAACAAGTGGAGACACCTATCTTCAGTATCATAGAACCTCAACAAATATTTTATTAAAGAATAAAGTAAGACTGCACAATAAACCACCCTGCAACCAGCACAGAAGCTTCCAGGTAAACGCCTGCCAACAAGCTCACTTGTCAAGGCCATTTAGTCGTCCAACAAGTTCCGAACTGTGGCACTACATATCGCTGCGCAAGAATCTGTGCTCACTGATTGCACAGCCTTGACTCTGCTGCACGGTACTGCTGCAACAGAGTATGTGTAACATCAACAGCTACACTGTGAAAGAAAAAGACAGGAAATGGAAGAAAATGGATCAGAAGGTGATGCCATCTATCAATAGAGGCAGTTGTGGCATTGAAACTTGACAACAAATTTAGAGCTCGGGAATTGTCAAGGTCATCGGCAAGGCAGAGTCAGAGTGACTACAACAGTTCAGAAGCAACGCTGCCTTCCGCATTCAGAAGTTGACGTGGAGTTGATGACACTGCATGTGTCAGCTACGTAAGGCATTAGGTCTGCGAGATTGGCTGCTGCATCTCTACTTTCATTGTACACATACATTGGTATCACGAGTGCTCACCCTATTACAATGAGTCAATAACAAAACCAGCGGCCAAGACCAGTTTTACTCCTGGTGTGGGGTCACTGATGAGGCACGTTTTCGTGTACCAGCTGTTACAACTTGCCCTATGACAAAAACAAGTTTGGTGCATGACTCCTTTCTTGCATATTTGGGTGTGATGTGATACCCCGCTGACAAAGATTGCTGCACCATTGCGGGATCCTCTAAATTGCTTATGGTCTCCCGAAAGAAAGGAATGGTCTCATGACGACACTGGGCAAGTGACTGACCAACTCACCCACCCAGAATAAAGGAAACGTACGGCCTTATGGTGGCCACGGCAAGGAAAAGATTGCCTCGCCCACCGTAGGAAGACAAACCCTTGACCCCTACCAAACAATGGACCTGTCTTAGACATCTGGGAGAACAATGCGAGTTCTCAGCCTAGGGAACTAGGGACCATCTGGGAACCTCGAGGCTACATAAGAGGCCCCAAACATACACATTGTAGACTCCCTTCCCTCGTCATGTAAATAACCTATCAATATACGTTCTTGGTCAACATGACGCCAGCCTTCATCGTTGCCTCCTTTGTCCTGCAGTGAAGTGCACCTCACTTAGCCGAGAACGTATCAACCTCTAACTTGCCCTATTAGACGTCACTCACCCAAATAACACAGGCGGAGGATAGGTCATAGAAGAAACAGAAAACGTCCACAAGAGGAGCGCAAAGAATTATCAGGAGCGACCAGGAACCAACATGCTTCGTAAGCGTCCGCTAGCAACCCATGCTTGCCACCCATCATTGCCATACATATGCAACAACAAAATGCTGCCCATGGCGACTGCAAGCACCTCATTTGCAAGCATAAGCGACTGCATGGTCCGAGGGGCTTTTCACAACAGTCATCAATTTCCCATTGCGTTTTGTGAAATGGTAAAGGGGAGGTAATAAAACATTTAGCTTGTTCATAAACAAACACCAGTTCCATGAAATACCGGGTTTACCAGAGAAAGAGACAAGGGCAGCCATGCTGGTGGTGCCATCTCAAGGCACAGAGTTCAACCAGAGAGAATGCAAAGCAATTATAGCAGTGATCAACCACATTCAGCTTAGTTGCTTAAGTGCCTGCAAGCTAGATAACCATAAAAATGCAGCTCTTATTTATTCTTCTCTGACAAGAACAACTATGCTAAGCAAAAACGTTTCTAAAAGACGCTGTTTTTAGACAACACGTTACAAGACGTCACCACCGCCACTGTTACTGCCATCCACGTCTCCGGTAACCTAATACTCTGTGAAAATGTACTCCTCTCCAATGATGGACTGTTGATCAATAGGTCTAAGTTGCACAATTTTATTCCAAGGCAGCGTAGGCTCAACTGAAAGACAATCAAGGTGGTAGGATGACGCTCAACACATTTCCTCGTGAGTCTCTATAAATTACACAGTAATTAGACCACTGGCTACCAAAGCCAGTGAACCGCGGAGCCCCACAGCAGGGGCCATATTGCCAAAGCTGGCGAATCGCCGGGTTGGATGCTGGAGGCATAGTCATTAATACACGTCACTACTCGTTCACTACAACATAGGGTGGATTCTTTTTCTTCTTTTTACTACCTGGTATTTGGCGGAATTTGGCACAGTGCCTAGAGGCGGAAAAAATAATCGGCACGGAGGGTTCTGCGGCGTGAATAATATTTGGTAGCCTATGGGTTATCTAGTATTACCTAATTTATGGAACGACAAGTTTCATTGATTTTATATATGCAAGAAGAATTCAGTAACAGGCTTAAAACATGTTCGTTACTTACATTTTGCCTGCAGCTGTTAAGAGAAGAGAAACTATTCTTTCGCCATTACTGAGGGAACGTAACCGCTCAAAACAATCCATTAAATATGTGGCAGTGCCCTCAACAAAGCAGTCACGTGTAGCCATACTCGGCACAGTGAAGTCCAACGGAAGGACACTCAGCACATGTAGAGGATTCAATTTACGCAAAGCTCAATGTCCGTGGTTCTTTCCTTGCCAAGCACTGGACACAAATGGGCAAAAACAATTTGCATACACAAATGCGTACACGACGACTGAAGCAGATATGCATACAGACAAGCCAAAGCTCTCTAGTGACTGAGAATATCCCGGTAGCCTCTATGTGGATATATATGTGCATATCACCCATTTCTTTTTGTCCTTGGCAACGTAAATGCGTAGACAGCATTATGTCACGACGTCAAATGCGAGTACCTTATCTGCATAATTTTATCGTGCACCTTTTTTGAATAAAAGGTGCGTTCAAATTAGCGTGCGTGTTACAATGGTAACTAAGTCTACTAAAGATTGAAAATGAAGGTATCTGTTACTGAAAAAAAAAAAAAAAAAGAAGAAGCTCAATGGAAGGTAGCTAGCCACACTGACATCGAACGGGTCGCCTGAAGAGGGTGACACTCAGAGGCATCTCAAGGTGCGTGGAATGCCCTCCCGCAGACGGCGGTTGCATGGGCCTTCAAAAAGTGTAACATTTCTAATGCATTACATGGAACTGAAGATGACTTTCTGTGGTCGGTAGATAGTGAAAAGGATGTGTCGTCAGAATCTGAGAGCGACTAGCCACTAAGATCCAGCTGTGTGCGTGTCTGTGTGCCTTTGTTATGTCCCATAAAATCATTTAAACATGGTACGCGTCGACTCGGGTTTCATCACTTGATGTGTGCTGTAATGGGCACCAAGTTGCTTCTTCTTATATTTGGGCGGTAGTGTCGCGGTAGAATTGTGCAAGAACAGTAGCTTGCCACAAAATGACAGAAAACTTCAAAGGACGACCGAGACCGACAGCGTACCAGAATTGAGAGCACTGAGGTTGCATTCAGTGGCGATGGCATCCCTCTCGTCCGCCTCGGGATAGGGGTTGACCTCAAATGCCCTCCGCAGCACCTGTAGCTGGGAGTCGGTGAAGCGGAAGTGGTGCCGCCGTGGGAATGCCAGGCCTTGAACGCCTGCGGGGATTCAATGGAGGGGCCAAGAGTGACTTCCTGGGGCAACTTTTACACTAGAAACAACGCAGTCGGCCATCGCGAATTCTACCCGAGTTGAGTTCAAGTTTTCGCTTAACCCTCTCCATACCGACAGGACATCGGGAAAAAAACTAACCGATACCCTGAATGTTCTCCACGTATAACGCCAAGTTATCACTTAACCCTTCCTGTGCCGACAGGACATTGGGAAAAAAGCTAATTGAAATGCTGAATGTTCTTTTTTTTTTCCGAGGGGTTGCTGAGGTTAACAGCAACGAGGACCTATTTCTTCAAAGCTCATCCTACAAGTATTCTCACACTATACATCAGCAAGCCTACAGCCATGGACAACCAATGGGGGTCTCATCACTGCAAAGCCAGGTAAAGTGTCAACGATAACTTGTCTTCTTCATCTCGTCAAAAATGGACTGACGAGGTGGACTAGAAGTTGGTTCACTACTTCTCAAGGATGCCAACAACCACTTGCAATGTTTACATACAGAAAAAAAAAACTCACTAATTCAACCATGGAATCATGTGTCAGCTAATTCAGCACACAAAAAATATTGGTGGAAAGTCGGGTAGAAGTGCAGTGCCTTTGCCAAAGGAGTGCACAGTCAAATTTTCTTTCGAAATGCATAGTTATACAGCAGCAGCAATGAACAACATGCCAGTGTGTGCACAGGGCATTTTGACTGATCAACAGCGTGAAAACTGATGCGGACTCTGAAAAGAAGCGAACGTGAGGAACTCTGCGTGTCCCGAGCATTCTTGTTCCTCGCTCGTCCTTGTCATGCCCATTTGCATCCTTTATTGCACTGTTGATCAGTCGCCATGCAATTCTACCAACATGCCCAACTGACGGGGCGATTTTTCAGCCGGCCAACGCTGCAGCAACCTACACATGCAAAGTGTGTGGGCCACAATGCCCTCTCGCACGCTCCCTTGCATAGAACTTAGTGCTGAAATATCAGTCTCCCCATGCCTTCACCTCCCTTGGCAGCCATTCTAGAAATCAGCCTCTAAACTTAGTTTACTACCTATCAGGAGCATGGTAAGACCACACAGAAACACAGCTCAATTTGAAGGGATTGTTTGTTCAGCATTCATAGCACAGGTCACTACAGCGAGTTAGTTTGAATTAATAAAACCACAGTTTGACGAAAACCTAAAAAGTCACTTTTACATTGGTGTTCAGGTAATGCAAGTATGCCCTGCATAGTCCCACCAAGGTAGAATCGACCGTACCAACATAGGAAACTCACCCAACTATATGAATGGATATACCATGGTCATGGCTGCCAAACTTAACATTCACAAAAATGCCAAAAGAGAAAGGTAAAAGAATACATCTTTTTTTTATGACTGAAGATGTAGAGCGTTTACTAAAACAATTCAGGTGTTCATTCTGTACAGACACTGAGAATGGGAACTATGCTCTAAGTCGCACCTAGAATTATCCACACCACAAGCACAATGGAAATGTTCGCAAAATAATCCATGCAACAGCAGCCAACGCTTTAGCGGCTGTTGTACAACGATTTTATGGAATATCTGACAGTGCTGCGGTTGGCCCGAATAATCGGAAGGTCCGAAAAGTCAGGCTTTGAAAATATTCCGTCACCTGTATTTGTGTGCTTTCGAAATCAATATTGCCCTATAGCAGATGCAAATCAAAAACCTTGGAATTACTGGTGTCATTACGACAATCTTAAATAAGCTCTGAAGAATGGACATTTCACGATAGAATTGTAAATGTTGGCAGGTGTGTATGGTATATATGGCTGCCAATTCATTTAGAACACGGCAACTGTCTTCCACAGCTGCGTTGCAGTCGGCAAATAGCACATCCTCTGCTGTTTCTGCAAACAAAGCGCAACTCCTGTGACCTCAAAAGTAAATGTGACTGTGAAGCAACAGTGCGTGAAGGACAAAAGCTACTATAATAACTGAAGCAATACGCTCCTGCATCCATTGTACTCCACGTTCCGCTACTTCGATATGCCGAACAAACTAGCACATCAACTTGTACCAAGTAAATGTGACTGAAACCACAATTTTGGGACACGGTACAACATAGGCTCACGACGCAGCTTTCCAGGAAACACCAGTGCAGCTGGGTGTAATCAACTGTGCATGGCTTACGAAACGAGTTGCTAAACATTTGCAGGAGTTGACGCAATACACCTTAACTTCAGCCGATCCTTTATAGGGACACAGTAGGTGCGGCTGTAGAGGTCATTGACCGCCATAGCATCAATTCATTTCGTAATTACAACATGTTTAAATGGCGCACACGACAAGTTAGGCCAGATATGTACACTGCCTAACGACTCCTTGTGACTACCTACTCCTTTTCATACTTCCTACGTTGTACCACGTAACAATGACATAGCCGCAACCTGTAATAAATGACATGCTACCTGTATGCAAACGTCATGAAGAGAAAGCACCCAGTGTAATACGGGGACATAAAAGAAATGTAAAAAGAAAAAAAAGAGTGCGGATGAAAATGTGCGTTTCACACAATGCAGTCTCTGTTGACGTTGACACTCGGGACTACAGGTGCAATTACAATTGCTACCTCTCTAAAGGCTAAAAACCACAGAACCACTGAGCGAAATACACACATACATGTAGGGGGCTGATGTGTGCTTTTTTTAAAATGTCAGATTAGATCTTTCACGGCATTGCCGAGACCCACAATCGTAAGCAGTCACATTGAAAAATACCTAGGTATGAAAAAAAAAAAAAAAAAATCGCGCGACCTCTGAGGATTCGCTCGAGTACTTAGATGTAACAAAAACATCGCCTTCTTTGAAAAAAAAAAAAATTGATGTACTCCCAGAAAATGCTAAGCATGTCAAGCTTATCCCAAAGAAAAAGCTGCTGTGCATGAAACTAGATATTCTCTCAATAGAATGACCAGAAACCGGCGTAACGTGAGAGCTCTGCCATCTCTCTATCAAGTCATCAGGCTGATAGACCCGCGAGAAGTAAGTTTAGCCGGTAAAACTGATTCCTGCATTGCTGCAAAAGGCAAGTGGCGAGCACGGCAACTGCCGGAAGAGCTAGAAGCAACAATCACAAACTGCTTGCGCAAGGATTTCAGGCTGCCGGGACCTCCGTTACAGCGGGGGCAAAAATACTTATAAACAACGATAGATTCAAGACTTACTCGGCTAAATGATTCCACGATATCACGGCAAACCGAGAGCAACGTGCTCGAGGAACTGCGACCTAGGGGCAGGGAGGTCAACCCGCCTCGCTGAAGCCGCAAAAGGTGTTGCATTCGCGCGCCGCATTGAGCAACCGATAGACCGCGGTCAAAAGAAAAAAAGAGCCTGTTAAAAGCGTGCCGTCGGACGCAGTTCGAAGACGCTTCCGCGAAGCATTCGAAAGTGTCCAAACTCGCACCGCTAAGGCTTCCCATCAGCTGATCTACTTCCGATGCGCTCCAACGCGCCCGCTCGCCGCTGTGTGTTTTTGTGTTTGTTTGCTTTTTCTACGCAAAACCTTCTGCTCGAAGCTCAGCGTTCGAGCTCCCGAAATATGCGTCTCGCTTCTCCTGCGAAGGGTCACGAAATCCGAGTTTGCGCAGCGCGCAGAGGCGCCAATCAGCTGATAATGTTTAGTACGCACCGCCGAGCTGCGGCCATGCTGTATACAGTGGGGGGCCACTGAAGCGGCGTGCGAAACTCACCTCGGGGCACAACAGCGTTCGAATGTCCCTGCGAGGCGTCCGGCGGTGCAGTCGCCGACCTCTGACACCCGTCTGCAACTGCAGCGACGGCGCAGTCCTGCTGTTGAAAGCCATTCTGCTGCTGCTGCTGCTGGTTCGCCGGCGACTCGGTCGACGAGCTCTCCGAACTCGACGTGCACTCGTCCTCTTCGTTCCTCGGCGCCGCTTGCTCGGACGGCGGCTGCGTCGGCACGCTCGCTACGGTCGTCGGAGGCGTCGCGACTCCGTTCGGTGCCGTAAATCCACCGCCGTTAGCACCGACGTAGTGCTGGGGAGGCGAGCGGCGCTGGTCGGCGCCCCTGCGGATGGTGCGCTCCAGCCGCTCCAACTTGAAGTATATGAGGCCGATCTCCTTCATCGTGATACCGGTGTCTTTTAGCCGGCGAACCAGGTCGATCTGTTCGACCGTAAACTTGAGCACCATCGTCGTCCCGGAGGCTTGGTAAGGTCTCCGGAGATTGGTTTTGTAAGGTTGTTGCAGGCGTTGAGAGAGGCATTCGGTTATCCGCTAATAGTTAGCTTACTAACCGTGCTGGTTAGGTGAGGTTTCGCTCGGCTTAACTAGGTCCTCCGGGGTGGGGACGCGAAGTCGTCGGCTCGCTCGCCGCATTCGGCGTCTCTCGTGCGCAGGGGCATGCCTCGGTAACGTGCCAACGAAGGCATGTTGCGCAAGGTGCACGCTAACGATAACTAAACCAACCAACTAACCCTAACTTAAACGTTACATGTTTCTCATGTGCGCCGGGGGAGGGCGCCACTTGCTTGATTGCGCACTCTAGTGGCTGTAACCAGAACTGTTGGAGACCATGAAGCATTTCTTTTCATTATAAAAACCAATGTTGGTATTATCATTGCTTGTAAGAAATAAAAGTCTACACATAAAGGTTGTTTAATAGGTGAATATATCTATTGTTACCCAGCTAAACCATAGCGCACAAGAAAAATAAAAAAAGAAGCTACACTTAAAAACATGCCGTACATAAAAGCATAAAGTTGTTATAACTAACTGTATGCTTGTAGCGGCTCGGAAAGAGAACCGTTATAACATGGGTTACGAGTGGTTACAAGATCGCGTCTCTTGTTTTATAGCCTTCGAGATCGGATTTTATTACACGCTACCGCGAAGTGCTCTAGGCGCACTACACCGAGAAAACAGTCGCTGGATGGTGCAACTTAGAAACATATGTCAACCAGTAATTTTTTTTTTTTTTTTTGTAGTGGTGCTTATGGTGTCTAAATTGTACCCTCCATCAACGGCTTTCTCAGAGTACCAAAGGTGGTCTCGAAGGTCATGCTTTTGCACACTGCAGCCGTCGGAAGCGGTTGCAGCAGGAAATCGTGGCAACCAATTTTAACCAACGTGCGTTAATTCTCTGGATATGCTTAAATGCAGGTAAAAGAGCTGTAATCTAAACTCTATGGTCGAAACCGTGGTCGAATCTTCAATAAAGTGGCCCATACGCGCTCACACGTTTCGCGGAAAATTTGAATCTGCCGATATCCGCAGCAAAACACAACACCGATCGTTCTTAACTGCTAGCGTACGTTAAAGCTCAAAATAATCTTTAAATCAACCGATGATATCGATGTGTAACTCCGATTATGCCCTTTCTAATGGGCGTAAACATTATTATTGCTTTTTTGTTGCTATGCTTCAGGATGGCAAATGCGCCATATGAAAACATGAAAATCTTTTCCGGCTGTGATCGAGTAAAAAAAAAACAACAACAACAAATGCGAGAGAAATACGTTAACATTACATCGCACCTATTTGGGGTCCCCGACCCATGATTTGAACTATGTTCATCACATAAAATCATGACAGAATGTTGCTCAGTGTCCACTCGACACACGTACTCCTGCCTCTTCGAGGGGCGAAGCATTTTGGTTTCTTGTATATATTTTCTTGTATTATGGAAGTAATGGCCGTCTGATCGATTAATTGAGATCAAGGGTTAGATTTACACTATTTTTTGCCACAGGCAAATAAAAAGAATGGGCCAAGTAAAAAAAAAAAAACACCCCATTGTAGTTTTTATTCGTAGGCTATCTACGCCTATACGTACTCTACCTACTCATAGGCTACCTACTCTGACTGCAGTCAGAGTCTGGCCTTCATCAAGAGAAACATCGAAATTAAATGTTTCTTTCATGCTTTTCTATATGCGCCAGCATTTCTTTCAATTTACTAAAACACCAAATCTGAAGTACTTCTTCCTTCACACACACACACACGCACACATTTTACAGCCTAAATAACACTCCTGCTTCCTGCAGTCAGTATAAAGGATGGAAGGAGAAAATAATGTTTTCTTCTGCCATCCTAGAATGTGTCATAGCTTTTAATTCTTCAATTCTTTCCTTTCTGTTTCATACTACTTTCTGCAGCAAGTTTACGTCATAGCGACTCAATGAAAGACTTCTGCCTTCAATAAAATGGGACTTTTCATCCCCATCACTGCAGCCACAGTACAGCAGACGTCGGGCTTTCATTGAAGCAAATCTTCTTAAAAGAAACACGAAATAGATCGCAACACCACGGCGGCTTGGGCTGGTCGGTACATACTCGACAGGGGAACAGCTCGAAAAGCCGAAGGAAAAGAGGAACACAAACACATGTGTGTTTCTTTTCTTGTCCTTCGTCTTCTTGTACTGTTCCCCTGTCGAAGAAGTAGATAACATGCACTGCTAGACACCAAATTGGACTTCCCTTTTTTTGCGTACTGGGTCCACTTCTGTAAGAATGCAGCCACTGTGTCCAGGATCGAACCCACCTCGTGATCTGCTGCTCGACACCATATAACCACTAGCTGTTACGACACGGCGAGCGATGATGTATATATATATATATATATATATCCATGCAACTGTCTGTATGTTTCGCAATTGGATCCAATTGGAGATCGTTGGCATTAGGGCTTAATATGCCAATAAATTGGCCCCAATTGGGAATTTCAGTGGATGAAAATAGTTAATAATAATAGCATAAATATATAGTGCATCGTCAAATAAAATATTTTTATATATTTGTTGTGATCAATGGAGAGAAGCATTTACCTTTTTGTGAAGTTAAAAATCTCGCTTCAAACATTGCTAATTTCTCTTGAACCACTGGCACCACTTGGTCAACCAAATTTTGCTTACATGTATAGAGCACCTGACAGAGATCTCTCGTGGTGAAGCTGTGAATGGTTACGCTTTTCGAATGGAGTTTCTAGTATATCCGTGTCGTACCATGCAGTGTTAAGACCCATACGCATCTGCCTCGTGTGCAGGCAGTACGTGCAGGGTTCGAACACCGATGCTGTCGGAAACCCATAAGTTTTTTTATGGGTACATATCGGTTTTATATATGTGTCCCCCGGCCTGGCGCTCGGCTACTTAATTGTGGGGGGTTCGCATTTCAAGAGGGGGCCCATAGAGATCTCTAGGCGTGGTCTCCGGGTGCCCCGTGTCCAACCACAGACAGCAATCATACGCTGTGGCTCTAGGAGGCAGACGAGTGCTGCTGCCGGGCACCTAGCAGTAAAATAGGTACAGGCCGTGCTCGTGACCAGGTGATCAGCCATTTTGGGACCTCAACACTTGGAAAGGGGCGTTTCTCCTCAACCCAAGGGCGCCCACACATAATAGATTGGGATACCACATGGGAATTTGCCGCCATGGGAACAGCCCAGACCCTCTTTTTTCAGACTTTTGTTCCCGGCTCCTGAATTTTAGCTTAATTGTTGCACACACATCTCTATGCAGCAGTAGCAGACGGCAGTGACATCGCTTCCACTCGGAACCGGAAGCTGGGGCAATGCAAGTTCGTTTGACCAACGCCTCCTATATAGGAGGCGTTGGTTTGACACTGGAAACTGAGGGGACGAACAATGGAGGTGCTCGGATAAGAAGGGTAGGTTGGCGGTACTTAATCTGGTCGGCAGACACATGTATGGAGGGGTTTTACTCCCAAGCGATCTTAGTTACCACTGACCAACGTCACGAAGCTGCAGCCTATGCCTGCAGATTTTCTAATTTCATCATGCCATCTGCTGGATTTGTGCAGTAGGCAGAGGCCAGTTAAAATGCCAGATTGGCCAATTCCTCTCCTGCTGAGGAAGCACCTTCTGTCATATATAAGCAGGCCACCAAGTGTAGCCGCAGTTCAGTCACAGGTCCTAACGACTAAGTTGCATTCGACGCAAAAATGCCTTCATTATATTTGACATTAATTACAAGCATATACTTGTTACACGATGATATCAGCAAGAAACATCAAACTTACTCGGTTATACAGTCAACGTCTGATCTTTCGGACTTCCTAGAGGCCGCGAAAATGTCCGAAATACGGGCAGTCCGAAAAAACAGATGCTTGCCTTTTACTGGCCCCAAGGACTCAAATCGCCGCAGGCACGTCCGAAATAGCTCTGAAGGCCTGCCAGTACACTTATTAGGCGTATCAGTGCTCGTACTGTGACAGGAGATGGCGAGTTCATGCGCATATAATTAAGGAGTACAGTGTCCCGTAGTAATTGCCTCTTCCTCTCTTGGTATGCTTCACCGCCAATACTTCGCGTATACTTGACCGCGTACCAGTACTGTATTGAGACAAAGCTGACTTTCGGGAACCGGCATTATGCAACACCTCGTTGCTTTCCGAGCTTCGAAGGCATTGGCGATGATTACAAAGGCGGGGCCAACGCCATTGCTAACAGCGGCGAATTGTTTTAATAGAAACACGGCACCGAACAGCAAGAAGCTTGGTAGTGAACGTCTAAGTAGCTAGGCCTAGCGTTGCCGTGGTGGTGGCTACAGCTGCCAGTGGACGCGTGCGAGAGCGCCTGTTCGAGGCGGCGAGATAATCAAAATGGCGGCGGCGGTTGCTTCGACCAATGCCGTTTCAGACCTGCAGTCGTGGCAAAACGTCTGGAAAATCGGACGGCGAAGGGTTTTTGCGTCCGAAATTTCAGACGTTCTTATACATTGACTCTATGGGGTACTCTGGCGGTGCCGTGAAGGCGTCCGAATTATCAGGCATGTCCGAAAAATCGGGCGTTGACTGTACCCGATAATTCGTTATATATATATCTCCGCTATGTTATGGCTCGACTTATACACACTGCTTTCACACGATGCCCCAATGGAATATGTCAGAAATATCTCTCACATTTGTTGTTTGCAATCCTGCAAGCAATCAAAAATGGCTGAAAACATAAGTGCTCGAATGTGGCCATGAACACATTTTTTCAGATGTCTCACAGAAAGCGAAAAAGCATCCAGTGAAGCCAGACAAGTTAATTTATTTGACAATGAACACGCACACGACAAACAAAAAACAAAAAGACCCTCAAACTGCAAAAGCCGTTTCACGAGTGGGTTCCTATCTCAGAAACGACTGATCCTTGAGATAGTAACGCTGGATGAAGATGGACTGCGACTTCTTTTCCAATTGAGCCAGCTCCTGTACAGCTGGTGCCATCTGTGCTGTGTGCGTAGCATAGTTGCTCCCTACAGGAAGAAGAAGAAAAAAGATGAGACGACTCAACAAGGTAAATAGTTGTCAAAGCAACATTTGCCAGGCCCAATAGAGAATTGTTTGCGCACTGGAACTTGTAAAGTGTCATCCAGGGAGCATTCTTCCACAATAATTTTTAAATAGGGCTTAGTAGCAGCCGCGGTAGAAACAAATTAAATGTTACAAGTCAGTGGTGTGAGAAGGTGGGCTACCCTCTCCACTGCAAAGGCTCTCTCCCACAGCCCCTGATATATGGCCCCTGCCTTCTCTCATATGAGAGCCGAGGGACATTTATGTCCCATGACCCCCTCTTTCCCCCTTTTCTCAACTTTATTTTTCCTCTCCCTTCTTTTCATGCTGTGCAGCCCATTTCCATACGTGCAGCGCAGGTATGCAAATTTTCTATGCTGCAGGCAGTACACATAGACATGCAAACTTGCACATTTGGCATTTCCATGCACTTGGGCCGTTTTCCGTGCCTAGTCTTTGGAAGTTGTTGGCATCAGTCTCTACTCACGTCCGGATGCTGCACAATCTGTCTTTACTGGTAACCATTTAACAAGCACTGAGTGTAAGCTGCCAAAATTTGTGACATCACTGGGAGACAGAACAGGACCTTCAAGGTAGTACTTCCATCCTTCTTTTTTTTGTGTGTGTGTGTTCTTTTCGGTTTGTGAAGCCTCCGCACAAGGTAAAGGCTCGTTTATAATCTGTACATTTTTACGTTTATAGTTCGTACATACAGTCCATATATAGGCTGGCTAAAAACTGCCCCATCAGGCACATTCACACTGTGAACTGCGGGCAAATTTTCATAGTCTAACGCTGCCCATCCGTGAACGTTGTCGAGAATTCAGCGATGGATGGGCAGATGCACTGCACACTCTTTTTCATCAGGGTGCCAGTGCGTGAGCATGCTGGTATATTTTTTAACCATATTTATTAGAATATAGGCTGACTTCTTTTTTGTTTTTTGCTAACTATGTTGTCCAAAATGAGCTATCGAACTATATTCATGAACAACGCTAACAAAAATACAAGGCTACTGAAGTTCCTTCATTATGCAGGCCCTAAAGTGAGCCTGGAGATTATCTGGACTGGCGTTAAGAAATGCTGCATATGCAATGCACTCGACGGCAACGAGAACGACACCATTTGCTGCTTCTGCCACTGCAGCTTCATCTACGCTCTGCTGCACGCAAATGTTGTTGGTCATGTGAGCAGAGCACAGCGGGTAAGGCGAGCATTGTAGTCTTCTGGCGATCTCTACGTCGATAGCACCGGCAAGCGCCAGTGCATGCCGGTCATGCTATGGTGACATACTTAGCCATGGCGACATACCGAACTGTAGAGCAGTCACCTCCACACAGTGTAATTTAATGTGCGCACGTGCGCATGACTATTACTTTGGACTATAGACGACCCTTAAGACAGGTTTAATGCTATTCCAGAGACCCAATCCACGAATTTATTGCACTAAACATTTACTTTTGCCGTCCTTTCTGGCTTATGAAGGCTCTACTCATGGTAAGAGTAAACTAATTGCTCTTCCAGAAGTCTAATGTAAGAATTTATCATTAGCGTCTGTTTCGACTGCTTACCGATTCCTTGCTAGTGGTAAGTCTTCTATGCATGTTAAAAAATTCTTGCACGAGTGCCAATTTCAGCAGGTCAGTACATTTGGCAAATTGAGAAATAGAGTCCAAATACAGGAAGAATGATGCGGACGAATGAAACACTTCGTTTGTACACCTGGTTCATTCTTTTCTCATGCCATGTTCCCACTCTACTCATGGTAAGACTAAACTAATTGCTCTTCCAGAAGTCTAGTGTAAGAATTTATCATTAGCGTCTGTTTGAACTGCTTACCGATTGCTTGCTAGCGTGGCAAGTCTTCTATGCATGTTAAAAAATTCTTGCACAACTGCCAATTTCAGCAGGTCAGTACATTAGGAAAACCGAGAAATAGAGTCCAAAAACAGGAAGAATGATGGGGACGAATGAAACACTTCGTCTGCCAACCTTGTTCATTCTTTTCTGACTTTTCAAAATAGGCCCCATTCAGCACTCACCCATCTCCCGGCGCTTCTGCCCGTAGACCACCTTGCCATCAAACTCATCGGCAGGGATCTTGAGGTCAGGCTCTACTTGTTGAATTGTGACATTAAGATGGTCCTCGATATCTGCCAGGTACTACAGCAGAAAAACGAGCAGAACGTGTATCATATTAACGTATAATCCCTTAAGTTGCCACTTTCCCTTGACAAATGCAGAAATGAAACATCTGCCATTCAAAAACTAATTCAAATTAGAGCAAATACCAAAGGATGCACAGAAAAACACAGAGAATGCAGGAATGATGCTACTGCAGGTGGGTACAATGAAAGCCGTCACTTAAAGTGCGCTATAAAATCTCAACGGTTGCTCTGTTGTGCATTGACTGACCTGCGGCTCATTGTACCAGATGCAGCAGCCACCGCGGTCTGTCAGGTTTGTGTTGAAGCAGTTGCGACCCTTGCTTGAACAGTTGGAGTGGTACCACACCTGCAAACCATGGCAGAAGACACAAGTTAAAGAAACAACAGAAAGACAAAGAGAGAGGGAGAGAGAGGGGGGGAGAGAGAGAGAGAGAGGGAGAGTGGAAGACTGTGGACACACGCAAACAGACATAATCACTGTCCAATAAGCAAAGGTCGACACACTCACTCACAAGCACATTGACTTTTACTCACTCCACGCTCATTTAACAGGCACGACATAGAGTGTTAGTGAGTCACGATTGATTTGAGTGTACGCGAGTAGTATAAAAATGAGTGAATGCCTGTGAATTTGACTGAATACGAGCAGGCATGAATTTCGGTGACAGGGAGTTTAGGTGCGCACAAGTACAGAAATAATCAAGGAATACAGGAAGCATACATGAATATCTTGGGAAATAGCTATAAAGATTCCACAGCTACGTTGGTTCTCCACAAGAAAACTAGAAAGTCTCCTGTCAGGAAAGGAGTCAGGCAAGGAGACATAATCTCTCCAATGCTATTCACTGCATGCTTAGGAGAACTATTCAAGGTATTAGACTGGGAAGGCTTAGGAGTGAGGGTCAACGGTGAACATGTCAGCAACCTTCAGTTTTGCAGATGACACTGTCCTGTTCAGCAACAATGGGGACGAATTATAACAAATGATGGAGGACATTAACCGAGGAAGTGTAAGAGTGGGGCTGAAGATTAATATGCAGAAAGCAAAGATAATGTTCAATATCCTTGCAAGGGAACCAGTATTCAGGATCGCCAGCCAGCTTCTGAAGTCTGTACAGGAGTATGTTTCTCTAGGTGAATTGCTCACAGGGAATACATTGTTTAGCGCAAAACGACAGAGACAAGAAAGATGACAGGACAAGGTGCTACTCTCAACTGACATCATTTTATTGCGTCACTCCTTTATAGACCGCTCAAACCAGAGGAACATGCGCAGTGAGCACCATGCGGTGGAGCCACCAACATCCGATCCTTAGTTATCAATCCGAGAGTTATCGGAAGCTTTTTTCATTCAGTCATTGGGGTCACAGTGCATTAGTGTGCCTTCCTTAACCTTGTACAGCGCTGAATTTGGTTTTTTGGATTCTGTCGCATGAGTGCGCTCTTGGGATCGGATGTTGGTGGCTCCACCGCATGGTGCTCACTGCGCATGTTCCTCTGGTTTGAGCGGTCTATAAAGGAGTGACGCAATAAAATGATGTCAGTTGAGAGTAGCGCCTTGTCCTGTCGTCTTTCTTGTCTCTGTCGTTTTGCGCTAAACAAAGTATTCATGGATTCGCACCAACTAGCCCGCCAACGCACTGTGCTGCTCACAGGGAACCCTGACCATGAGAAGGAAATTTACAGAAGCATATAAATGAGTTGGAGTGCATACAGCAAGCATTACCAAGTCCTGACTGTGAGCTTACCACTGTCATTGAAAAGGAAAGTGTACAATCATCACATTCTACTGGTGCAATCATATGGGGCAGAAACTTGGAGGTTAACAAAGAAGCTAAAGAACAAGTTAAGGACCGCGCAAAGAGCGGTGCAATGATAAATGTTAGGCATAACATGAAAATATGGGAAGAGAGCAGTGCGGATAGCCGGTATTCCAGCTGACATTAAGAGAAAAAAAATGAAGCTGGGCTGGCCATGTAATGCATAGGGTAGATAACTAGCGGACCATTAGAGTTACAGAATGGCTACCAAGGGAAGGTTTGTGCATTTGAGGATGCCAGAAGACTAGGTGGAGTGATGAAACTAGGAAATTTGCAGCTGTAAGTTGGAATCAGCTAGCGCAAGACAGGGGGTAATCGCAGAGAGAGGCCTTGTCCTGCAATGGACATAAAAAGGAGGATGGCGATGATGATGATGAGTAAAGACGTGAACGACTGTCGGCGAGCGTGAGTGGACGTGAGTATGTATGTGAATGCCAGTGGGTCAGTGTTGACGCTAGTATGAGAGTGAGTGGGTGCTGGTAAGTATGAACTATGAATGTGACTATTAAGACTGACTATGAAGATTTCTACGAATGCAAGTCAGTTCTGGTGAGCCAGAGTAATAATGTGAGTGAGTGCGCATTAGTATAACTGAGCACATAGTGTGCAAGTATAGTGGTTAGTGAGTACAAGTGATGATCCACGTATTCTGCCAACCTATGCATCACCTGGCGCACACGCATAGCAAGGCCATAGGAAGCATTATCCTGACCACAGG
The DNA here is from genome assembly GCF_023375885.2 of Dermacentor andersoni. Classification (NCBI taxonomy): domain Eukaryota; kingdom Metazoa; phylum Arthropoda; class Arachnida; order Ixodida; family Ixodidae; genus Dermacentor; species Dermacentor andersoni. The sequence goes on along the minus strand of NC_092822.1, from coordinate 35,239,266 downwards.
AATGCGTTGCCATTTTATAGAAACTTATTAAACTTAAAGAAAAAAAATTCAGTGGTGCCTCGTGTTGCCATAAAGATGGGTCTAAAGCTTTTCACGTTAGTTCAGCCGACCTCAGCGATTCTGTCTGCTTGATCTTTCCCGTGGGTTGTGGCTCCCAAAGGTGGTCACAAGCTTTTAAACTATTTTTTTTTTAGCAATAGTAGAAGCATCATTCATTCGGAATTTGCTGCAGCTCTGATTTGTTATGAACGTGTGTTGGCAATTCAGCATGAAGGCAGCAGAGAAGTGGATGCGTTACATCTGCCAGGCTGCACGGTGCTACATTTTGCAGACCTACACTTCAGGCAGTATCACGGGAAATGAAGAACTGTTGTTTAAGGATTCTGAGCCACAGAGGGGCATCCGCAGTGTTCCACAGCTTCTGGAGTAACACAACATTTGTCTATATATCTTTTATACTTCCCGTTCAAAACGAGCGTCAGGCACAGCGTGGCTTCAGACGTGAGAAAGGAGACTTATCGCATCACCTAAAGCAGATGTGGAAGGTATACTATCACAAATAACTCAAGAGCGAACCAGTCAGACCAGTGCTGTAGTTGAAGCCCATATAACGAATGTATTGCGCAAAGCTGCCAAACTGGTCCATTCAATAGTACGGTTCTCCCCCTTGGAAACGCAGGTGAAAACCGCTCTCCCCTTTTGTCCTGTAAAATGCTGAATGAACTCGGCTTTTGGTAGCATGGCATGTGTGCACGCATGTGTGCATCCATGTCAGTGGTATCTGGTATTGCTAGACCGCCACAACAGGTTACGCTATGTGACAAGTCTCCGTTCTCACGGCCGAATCCGCACTACACGTCACGGGTTTCCCACTGGTCTTATTAAAAGCTAAAGTAGTCAAATACTAGCTGTGCTCTCAAAGAGTCTAAGCTCTAAAGTGTAATTACTGGGTCACCAGTTATCCAATAAACAAGTAAAATTTACGCAAAACTTTTCTGGCGGTACTCCTAAAAAATAATAATAAAAACAGTGTAAACGCACTTACCTTCTCAGGAATAGCTGCAACAAGAGAAATGGCTAAACCCATCCTGGCAGGAGAGAACAACAATATTGAATTGAGTAAAATTGATGAGAGCGACTAGTCATCATAATCATTTTCACTATGAAGCAGAACCTTAATACGTGTAGCTTATAATTGCAGAACACACGGTAGCAAACATTTGTGAAGTGGCTGGTGCCTATGGGCTGTCATGCCAGCTACGATGTCATTGACGAGGCATATTGGAGGTCATAAACAATTGCCGAATAGCTGGCGTCTATGGGCAAAAGATTAACACACGGTTATAATAAACAATCGTGCAATGGCTGGTGTCTGTGGGGGTGTCACGCCAGCTATGAAGTCCTTGACAGGGGCACAATAGAGGGGGGGAGGGGGCCTCGAGAGCCACAGGAGACAGCGAGCAATCTTTTATGAGAGGTTATGCACTCGCTGCTGCTTGCAGCTCAACAATATTTAGCTCATGTGTTCGTAAAGGCATGGCTTACAGAGATCACTAACATTTTCCTAGCATGCTTAAAAAGTGACACAGTGCCCCTTTATTGTGCACACAAATATACGTACATTAGCATTTTCGCATTCCACCTCCATCAGAATGTGGACGCCATGGCAAGGAATCAAATATGTAACCTCAAGCTAAGCAGCCAAATGCTACAGCAATTGGGCCACAGTAGAAAGCTGCCCATTAAGAGCAAAACTGAGACCAACCTTTCAGCTCGTCCAACCCTGCCAATGCGATGAACATAGTTTGACTTCTCATCCGGCAGGGTCACATTGATCACTGAAAATAGCACAAAAATTTAGACATCATGTGTATTTTCTTTCTTGGCAATTAAGCTTCTTATGTTCATGTCAGACAGGTACCTTCAGGTAGGCTTGTGTCTATACTTCATTTCATAAGAAGCAGGCAATTCTATGAAGGTAGCCTTTTCTAACTGCCCGCATTTGCGACCAACAAATAGTGCCTTGTATATGAAAGAAAGATTAAGGTTTGCATCATGTAATTCGACGTAGCCTTAACCTCATACCTTTGTCACAAAATATGATGTAATTACAGTAAAACCGAGATATACTGAACCTGGGTACACTGAATTATTGTTCAATATCAAACACACAAATTATCCTGTAGAATATCCTGTATAATGGCATACAGCGCCGTACACTTTCATTGAACAGAACTCCTGCATTCAATATATTGTTATGAAGCCAACACAATCCGTGAGAGACATTCTGCCTGGAGCAGACGACAAAGAAGACAGGTCTGTTGAGTGTGCAGGCTGTCCACCATCTTGATTGCTACTGTGTACCTCAGTGCAAATACATTGTAAATAGTCACGCCTTGCGTTGTTTCATGTAACACCTTTGTGGTGGAGGTGCTGAGTACAGGGAACAACCACCAACACCACAAAGATGTTTTACGTCGTTTTACATAACAATATTGCATGCTGCACCTCGCCGCACCCCTGCAAGCACACTTCTCCTAACAGGGAAACAATCGCCTTTTCATGCCATCGAAAATATTTCATGCCAAAGAATACCAAGCAGCATTGTCTTGGCATATGCTGTCAAACAAAACATTGACTCTGAAGGGCAGTACACACCACAGCACGCCGCATCTGCGCTTCGCGGAGATACCATCGCGGAAGCGCAAAAGACTCATCGCTGTGGGATGAGTGAACCAGCTGAATTTGTTTCGTTCACGCTCGCAGGGTTACATGTGAGTGGGATTGGACTCTGGATTGTTCTGCAAGCTGAAAGTTACTTTAAAATCTAACAGCATTTGTGTAGTGTTGGTGGGCACCGATGCGGCGCAGCCGCAAGGGAAGTGCCGCGAACTATGAGACCGCGAGGCCTCGAGCGTGGACTGCACGAGTAGTGAGGACGACTGGTTCCAAAGGGAAGTTGGTTGGACTCGAAATCCGACATAACTGTGTCTGCCAACTGTGTCAGCCAGCTGCTGATTGGCCAGATCGTGCTTTAAATGGTGTATTGTAAGGGACATGCGGCCAGGCATGTTCACTGCATGATTCGCAGTACAAGTGTGCCGATGGCAGCAATGCGCATATCTACACAGACAGGTTTGCTTCCGTGCTGCGTTCATTTCTATTTTATTCGGAATAAAAATGTGCAACAAGAACTTTGACATATGTGAGGCGCACCGCGGTCTCACACCTGAGTGATGCAGGCTTTTAGGGTTAGTGCTGCGATTAGTATATCAAAGACCATTCCCAGTGCGAGCGACTTGGGGCATTTGTATGTAAAACAAGTTAGCAAACTTTTGTGTTTTCAACATGCCTTTGGAGAAGCAAATCGGTAAATTCCCGTTTTCCACTATCTCTGGAAACTATGCGAGACATGCGGAGTTTCAGGTAGGCATAATTTATATTTTGAGTTATCAATAGTATATAGAACAATTTCGCAGTCCCAGTGGAGTTCGATACTATATCCGGGCTTGACAGTATCACACAGAGTGCGTTGCAGACCTGAACTTATTTACCAATGAACGGGCGGAGTGACAGCTTTTTGCGACCAGCGGCCAAAGGGCACTGCTTGCACTTGCAACCAAAACAAAGTGTGTCGCATACTCGAATCACAAAGGTGCACAAATAACACGCGACGTGACGTAACCTTGAGTTCACATGGTGTAGTGATGATATGTGAACCAGCTGTCCTGCAGAAACTGCGGCAGTTCCAAAACAATCACACTGTGAAACGTGCGCATTGAGACTTCTATTAATCTCACTACTAGCATAGCTTTCCCTCAGCAGACAGACAGTTACAATCAGCAAACCGTACTGCACAATTAGCTGACAAGCAGCTACAGGTAAGCACCCCACTACCAGCACTTGTGCTACAGTCGAACCCATTTACAACGAACGAGGCGTATGCAATAATGATTACTCGATATGTCGGGTAATTCTGTATACCCAAACACGCCCGAAACGAATTCAACTTTTGTGATACATTCATTACAAACGTATTTGTTCCAGTGTAGAAAAGAAGCAAGAATGGAACCTATTTATTAAAAACACAACTACGCCTATAGCTAGTAGACAGACATTTTTGCCTGCACATGCCTTGAACTAGTATTTCTCAGAATCACTAGGAGTGGCATTCTCGATGCACAAAGATTGCACAGGAGATTGCATAGGATTGCAGTACTGTGCCAATGTTGGCACAGTACTGGCGCAGCACATTAACTTTTACAAATAAATAAATAAATAAATAAATAAATAAATAAATAAATGTAGGAAGTGTGACCATCACACAAAAACACATCTTCTGAAAGCTGCGTTTGCGGCATGCAAGCGGCCTTGCGGAACTAGCAGCAGATGCCACAGTGCTATATGCATTCTCCCGCTCATTATGAGCGCGCTCTTTTACATGATTATAGGCCCAGCACATTTCATGTGTTTATATCAACGATAATTCGCACTACCGGAGCACGTTATATTTGGGTTTAGTGTAAACTAATTTATTGAAACTAATGCGTTTTGCATGCCCCTGACTAGACCCCTAGAGGGCTTGATGACTGACTTACTCACAATCCTAACAAAAGGTTCACAAGAGGAAAAAAAAAATTGTCATCCACCTGACTGTAGCACAAAGCTACAGAGAAAACCCATACAGCTTTCTCAGAAAGCTTTGCAGATGAAGAAACATTCGGCCTGGTCTGAGGATCAAACCAGAGAGCAATGCCTTTTCGGGTCTGTCGTTCTGCCATCTGAGCTAACCAGAAGGCTATCAGATCGCAGAGTGAGGGCGAATTAATTGACAGCTCGAAGCAAAGGGATACTGGAGATGGCAAACCAGTCATGTTCAATCCTCAAGGCGGAGGAAGGTTCATGATAAGAAAAAAGTGTCATTTATCTGAGTGTAGCATGACACTACAAAGGAAACTCTTACAGGGTTATCGAAGGAAATAAAAAATTATGTGCAGCTTACCAAACGGCACACCTGAAATGTCGATACCACGAGCAGCCACATCAGTGCAGATAAGGAACTTGGCGCCACCCCTCTGCAGCAAATGAAGAAGCAAAGAAGTGAATTAACAAATAAAAGAAGAGACGGCAGGCAGGCTTGCAAGCACTGATAGTCGCTTGTCATCTTGTAATGAATTCAATGCATAGCATCGGCAATTGTAGTTAACTGCCTGACTCGTGGGTACATTAGCCCTTTGAGGGTAGAATCTTTTTCACAAGAACTGTGCTCCTGTGGTCAAGCTTTTTTATCGCAGTTTCCAGTAGTAGGACATGATTCAAAACTCATGAATATGGAACAAATTTATTGCAAGCAATATTTTGTCTCAAGGACGCTTTACTCGCACTAATAGTATATGCACACACAAATACGTTGTACAGAAGAGAGGGAGAAAGGTGCCTAGCAAAATTTATGGCTATCAATATGTTGCCACTAAAACACATTTTATCAGAAGAAATGCTTGGGCAGTTACCACGAGACAAGACACTGAACGTGGCAATAGCACGCACCTCAGGGAATACGTGAATCGCAACCAAGAGGGGAACCGCAACGAAAGAAAAAAAGAAAACTGATTAGTACCTCTGAATTTTGGTCATGCCAGGCTTTCAGAAATGCGATAGCGGTGGCCATACAAAAATGGCAGCATCTCCTCCACGCATCCCTTGGAGGTAGCAGACGATGTGCGCGGGACCATGTGATTAAGCGCTCAGAGGTAAACAAGTCTACTTGTACGCTCCGGCGAGCACAAGCACAATTTCAAGTGACTTTAGGCGACTCCACAGAGATGGCAACACCTCTCAACAAGTGGTGTCGAATACGCATGAAATGTTAAACACAAGATTATTGGCACCAAACATGTGCTTCAAAAACCATGCGGGAGGAATCACCAATGCTGTACATGTACAGCAAAAACCCTCGAATGGTTAGATATTGTCATACGTATATTCTCAAATTTTGTACTGTTTTTCACCGGTGAAGTCCTGCCATAAAGCCATATGTGGTTACCAAACGAGAACACTGCAATCTTCACAGAGGAGATGACTCGCCTGTTTCACCACGTCAACCTCAGAAAAAAAGAAATTTTTCTAAAATGTATGCAAGCACCAGCGATTACGCTGGGGTATACAATGAGTCATATGTAAACAGCGGATGCATCTGACCCACGGGATGACGACAACCGTCGTGCAGTCCTACGGGTAGCCTCCACATCCTTCTGCACTGTGTACGGGTGTGTACGCATTCTCTCCATACGGATGTGCTGTGCACTGTACTCCAAAAGGTGCTAGGCTGTCTGCTATGGATACAGTGGGTGCTCAATGCAAGTGCAGTAGTCTGCTTCTGATGGCCTCTAAGCGAGGCCAAACAGCGGAAGAATCATGTAAACATTGTCACACGTAAGATAAAAGCAAGACAAAAACGTGAGTGTGCTTTCACCAGTGTCGCAAGTACCAAGGAGTGAAAACATCAGTTGCGAACGAGGCGACAATGCCTCCAAAAACATTGTATCAAATGTGCGCCACTTCGAGCGTTGCTAATCAGACAAATGCGTATTGACTTTAACAAGGTTTGACACTCATATTTCAAGCATCGCTTAAGTGTGTGTCTGAAGCTGTGCCGTGAAGTTTCAACAGTTGAAAAGCCCCGTAAAAACCCGCAAACATCAACACGAGCAAGCAGACAGGCAATTAGTATACACATGAGTCAAGTCCACAAGAAACAAAGATTTTTAAACATTCAATCCCGCGTGTTGTGTGAATGAATGCATTGCATTAACACAAGATTCCCACATCGTATGAAATCGTTTAAATTCTTTTTCTTCACCGCAATCTTTTCTTTCGCCTCTTGTCATCTACGGTACCTGGAGTAGTATGCCAAGTCTGTCACCTGAGGAAACCACACTGGTTATGGTCAAGCTTTCTTTCTCTCTCACGTGTGTGGCTTTCGTGACATACTGTTCGGTCATCCGGTCTACTTAAGGTTCATTTTGAGACCATGCAAGTTGCGCAGACAGGCTACGTCGTGCCAATAATGTGCCAGTGAGGGATCAAGAGTCTAGCGTCCAAAGCTAACGATCTGAGATGACGCCAGTGCCACCTTTATGAGCAGTTAAAACTCTCGAGATCGAAATTGCAAAATATTGTCCACCGCTGTACATGCTGGCGGCAAGCGTGAAAGGTGTATGCAACTCACCTTGAACGTTTCCAGGTTGGCCTTCCGTTCCTGTGGTTTCCGGTCACCATGGAGGCAAACGCAGGAGAATGGGTTGTCCTTACCACGGGATCCTGCAAGATCAGCACAGGTGATAGCATGTGCTAGTTAAAGTGTTATAGTAAACGTTGTTGGAATTCAGACAGCTGGGGGTCTGCTCTCGGTGTCAACATGTCGCCATAAGATGGGTTCACTTTTTTAGATAGGTGCTTTCCAAGTGTGCTAGATATGGAATTGTCAATATTTTTATATCTCGCACTTCTCTGTAGAGTTCTCAAATGGATCCCACATTCTATGAACTCCAAAAGCTCGCTGAAGAACTGAAAAATTCTGAATCCATTCTGCAGATGTACGCTTTTCGTGATTTTGAAGATGCAAGAAATGCGTGTGAAGTAGCACTCTCAATCGACAAAATGAACTGTCAGCTGACGCGGATGCACAGTAGACACCTCCATTCATTATCTTGAGGCTCAGCTGCACCAGTTACCATGCCTGCTGAGGCGCTCCCTTGACACCTACCCTTGCTCAGGTGGTTGAGGTAATTCTCGAGGTTGTCGCAGTCCAGCTTGGTGCGGCAGAAGATGATGCCCTGGTCCATGTTCTGCTGCTGGATGGCACGCACCGTGTACTCCCCCTTCAGGATTTTCACAGCCTCTGACAGGGTCTCGGGGGTGTTGGCACCGGGTCGCACATTGTCTCGCTCATGGACTCCATCCGTCTGGCAATGTCACAGAAGGCACAGGGCACTAGCTTTCTTTTTTTTTTTTTAAATCTTGCCAACGGAACCTCTCTAACGCACTACAGTCAGCACTTCATAAACTCCTCTTGCACTGAATTTCGTTTCTGAAGTAAGAAAGGCTTATTCTGAGTAACTGAAGGAGAAAAAAAATATGTACATACGATGCAGATCTATCGCTTCAAGAAAGCGAGTAGTGAACGAAATGCTGTACAAGTGTTAATCTTCTGCAACACATTTTGCAGCATACAGTGATTACGTGGCTGCTCGCCAAATCAGCAAAGGCTCAGCAAACCCCCCCCCCCCCCCCCCCCCCTATTCGACACAAGTGATTCACGTGACCACAGATTACACCGTCTCCAGAATCGGCCTAGTTTACTATTGCACTATTTTAAGGTTATTGCAACCCTAATTACTCAGCCAGAAGCCGACCAAGCAGAGGTGTCGAAACCCAGGAAAGAAGGCACAGAAAGCTTCAACTTGTGCGTTTGAACACGTATGCTTGTTGCAATGAGCATATTCAGGGTACAGTGTGTTGTTTTAGTAGTGCGTAACTCCGTAAGGAACAGATCTGGCAGTTGTGCTGGATTCCAGGTACAAAGTAAATAAAAAGTCAGTGGCCGGGAAATGGAAACACGGCGAAAACAAATTTAAGATTTTATTTATTTACCTATTTCAACATCTAACGGCTGACACAGGTATGATAAACAATGGAGTTGGAGGCCCTGGATTTATCTCCTATAATGTGCTTAAACCAAGTACGATACACGACTAAAAGGAACACCATACTAGAACACCAGTGCTGATTAGAGATTACATTTCGCATGAAAACCCGTGAAACAATCTTCCATCAACGGATGCAAGTCTAAACTTTCACATCATCCACTTTCTTTGCAAAAAAGTTGAAGAAGTGAATGTTATATTCTATTGTTACTAGCTGTCCCTTTAACAGTGGATGATAGTGTACAGTCCACAGAAAAAGTTTGCGAGATGCGGTTTCCCCTTCAAATGTGAATTCCTGCACTGTTAAAGCATGCCACTTCGTATTTAATGAATCACTGCATAGGTGGCGAAGGCTACTACATGCTGTAACATTTAATTTAAGACTGTGTGACTACGCTTCGCGAGAATTCAGCTTCTTGGCAGATCCTGCGTCCCGTAAACTTTTTCAGTTGACTGTACATGAGAATCTTAGCATATGGTGATTTTCATGTATAACCATAGTCCGATTTCACCACAAATCTGCTAGCAGCATTGAAGAATGCATCATCTTGATGGCAGCATTTCAAGCACGAAAGAGAAGTGTGCACAAATGACAACTAGGAGCAAAAGAATGTCAAACGTTTGACAAGGTACGCACCACAACATGCCTGCTCACATTCATCCAAGAGGTGTCCTTTCTCGGGTCCACAACGCACACCTGATCAAGAAAATCAATGATACACAAGAAAAAAGCACTGGCATTTAGAAGTTGCTCACAAAGTCGTAGCAATTGAACAGCCAAGAAAATCTAGGGAGAAGCTATGAACAAATCAAATCGAATCAAATTGTGGTGTTCAACATCATTGTTAGTCAAGCTTGTCAGTATGACAACACCATACGGTAAACAGCGTAAGAATGGGACTAAGATAGCAGATGCTTGCCTGTGTTGTCCATGTCTCCCGTGTTAGTCCTGTTCTTTTATTATTTTGTGTTAATATATTATGTTGTCTTAAACAATTATGCTGCGTTTAACATCCCAAAGCTAATCAGAGGCTATGAGGTGTGCAGTAATAGGGTCTGCAGATTTTATTTCGATGACCTGGAGTCCTTTAATTTCACCATGAATTTAAGTGTACAAGCGTTTTATAGGAAAGCTGTTTAAGGGGAGTTTCGCAGCTATCTATGAGCAACGAAGGCAAATGTGGAGCAGCGTGCCCGGTATCAATCAGCAGTGCAACCTGCGTCGAAGTCCCGAATTTTTTCACTTGGAGACGTAATTATCAATGATTATACCAACATAAAAGTTACCTTGCATACACCTCACACGAATAGGCAACACCTTCCGTGTGCACTTATTTCAGTCAGTAATTGATAACATTTGTTTCTCACATCTCGTTTTACCGGCTTCATGTTGGAGGTCAACTAGGAGTCTGTATGGCTGCAGTGGTAAAGAGCGCCAGCAAGCGCAGGCCTGCATGGGAGCCACGAAGTGGTTGTATGACCAGGGCGTCGGTCACAACAGGCAGGCGGCGTCAGTAATGAATCATCACTAAGAACAGCCAGCTAATAGACCCACAGTACTTCTGAAGTGTGCGACAACTAGCTTGTACGGTTTCGCTGTGTCTGATCTCTGTTGCTCAAATCGGCATACATCTGCGAAGGATCTTTTCTTTTTTCCATTCGTGCTCCATCAGGATGAAGCCACTACAGCTGAAAATTGAACCTGCAACCTTATGCTCGGCCACAGAATGCCACAGCCACCGAGTTACTGTAGTGTGTTGGCTGCATTCTGCCATGCCAACGTGCCACGACAGCTGAAAGCAAGCAGTACAGTTGCAGTTGCAACATGTGCACGTCCCTTAACCAGGCACTGAACAGTGTGTGTGCTTTGTGGCTGATTCCTGTTATGTTGACTAAAAAAAAAAGCCAAGACAGATGAAAGAGTGTTCTTGCTAAGAAAGTCAGCTCTAAACTTATACTAGTACAGTAACTGCTGAATGTCAGCATTTAATATAGCTTGTACCACGCTCACGGAATGAAACACTAAATGCCGGCCATTTAACACATCATGCACAGAGGGGGCCCACTGCTGAAAGGAACACTTGAGTGCAGAGCATGTCTGGAGTTTCCTCTCTTGCCATAGTATGATCGCCTTGATTTGCAGCAGATAACTTGCGGTTGGTCGCTCCGACTTCTTTCGACACACCTGTGCAGTGCAGTGACATTGCTTCCAGAGCCACTTGCAGCTGGAATGCCAGCAAAGTGAGAGGTGCACATTCGAGTGCTACCTTTAACAGCCGACTGCACTGCGCAATGCTCATGGATGAAACGTGGGAGGGAAACTTGCAGCAGAATGCTCCATATGTGCAATTACTTGAGAGCACCCTATCATGTCGCTATGAATCTGGTCACTAACGGTCATGCAGGCTCTGATCTAAGTGTACGAGCCAAAATTATGCCAATGTCACATTAACTGCTGACAGTGTAAAACAAAGTATGCACATTAGTCAGCCATAAACTGACATGTTTCATTCTGTGAGTACATTACATAAATAAAACAGTGTTTTAACAGTAAATCTTTAGTACCAGTTCAGTGTTTGTTTTGTCTGTATCTGTTTGTCAGTCTACAAGTGTGCTGCTCCTTACAACAATGGCCAACCAACTAGCCCACTATTATCTCCTTGCCAAGTCCATAGCACAGTAACCTGTTCAGTTTACGAAACGTGACATGATAAGTTTCAGGATATGTACAGCTTGTGCCATGTCATGCAACGTTCTCACTCATGCTTGCTTGCCCGTTTGTCCTGTCTCCCAAAACTATGCAGCACTGTTTACCTCCAGCATTCTCGCACCTGCCACAGTGGTGTGGTTCGCGTGCACGTTTGCAGACACTTCCACTGGCAACAATTATGCCGGAATTTGGCATTGACATTTTCAACCAGTTGTTACAGGCGCACAACTTGTTGTATACCTGTAAAAATTTGTACAAGTTGTACAAATGCTTGTACAATGCCTGTGGTTGCGGACAGTGAAGTGACAGAACACTTTGTGAAAAGTCAGGCAAAAATGTCTGCAATAGCTTGCACAGTAACGCTAATAATGCCTTACGCTAGCAACATTTTTTGAAGAGTCATTCATGCACGCTAGAAACAGCTCAACAGTGCTCACATGTTGATGAAACATTCTCTACATGCAAAATTGATGAACATTACTCACCACATGGTGCACTGTTTCTGGAACGCTGTCCTCGCCCTTCAGATCCACCCAGGTAGGAAAGTGCATCAGGCGCTCCTACATCACGTATAGAACATTTAACAAGCACATTGCTTCATCACTGAACTTGAGAGATTTACATGCAAGATAGACACCATGACCACACAAAGACGCTACTAGAGGCTTTAAGCCAAAAGACAAAATTGTACAATGTTAGCCAAATATTGCAATGACTTATTTTATAGTAAGGTATGTAAAGTGGCTCACCAACTTCTCATGAACGGTTGACATGTAAGATAGACATCACTACCACGCAGAGACACTAGTAGAGGCTTAGGAAGCCTTAGGGCCCAAGGACACTTGCATACTTCTAGCCAAGCAATGTAATGACTGATCTTACATAAAGTATAACAAGTGGCTCATCAACTTCTCAATCTTATCTCCCTCTACACCTGTTCGTTGAAGCTCATATTTGACTCAAACAACTCAGTGCAGTTTGCCAGTCATATCCAGTCATATCCACTACTGATTTCATTATCCCCCATGCTACAACACAGGTAGTTCTGAGAAGATCACTTGCTGCTGATTAGCATAATAGTAATAAAAATAACTTAACCTCCGCTAGTTTAGGCTATTAACAGTTCGTTGTGCAAACTTATGTGATGATATTGTATCAGTAAACCAAATGAATAAAAAAAATAAGCAAGACAACCCAATTCTCACTTCACATTTGCCTTTCTGTGCCTTTCCCATACTTTCAGTATGCCTCGTCCAAAGCTTCAGTTCAAATCCAAAATCCCAAAGATTGTACCACACCATAAGTACATGGTCATGTGACTTTGTAAACATGGTCATGTGCCCTCAGAATTATGCTCAAGCAGATATCAATGAAAGTCGGAGGGCTGGTGGACGTATCGTTGGCAATAACTTCGTAATTTGCACACGCAACACATCCACACTCACATACACATGCAAACACTACACACGCGCACCCACAGAAGCTCTGAGCAAGAGACAGCATAATACTCACGGCAAGTTTCTTGACTTCAAAAGAATGAAGGGTCGCCGAACACACCACCATCTGAGAGAAGGTAAAAAAAATGCTGGTCAGGCTCGTGGACAGAGGCTTCCTTGCAGGTTTTAGCTGACTGCAAGCCAAGCATAACTCTATCCCACAGAGGCGTTCAAGTAATCTCACAGACACGCTTCACCGAGCTGCCTTGCGTGCTGCCATGTTTAATCATGTGTGGACACTTCCACTGCTTGCCTCAGCCAGTTTCGGCTGCCTCTGTTTACGATGGCCGTAAACGGTGCTAGTCCAGTGCAGGAAGTTGCCGTTTTGGTGGCTGTCATCGACAGTGACCAGGTCAATGATGCAAATTTTCAGCCAAAGCTTCAGAGGACATGCAAATCTTGCATATGTCTTTCCAAGCTCATTACGGCCAGTCCAAATGGTGTGGCGACTGCCATATTGTGTGTGCAAGAACACAGGGCTAGAAACTGTGTTCCAACATGCAGTGGTGCATACTTTTCACCCCAGAATTAAATCAGGATCACTGTCCTTTGTTCTTCTTTTTATTCTTTATCTGACAATCACTTTGAAACCCCAGCTTGTCATGTCTTTGGTTCAGTGACTTTCGGTGCGATGCCATTTGACTGATCATTATCTATGCAATCACTCGCGAATGTATCCAGCTGCTTTAGGTTTGTTCATGCAGTGTTCTGGGCTTTTAACATACATGTTTTTAAGTTTTGTAGTAACTTGCAGAAAAAACTTAATATTGCTTGTCGCTTGTTTACACTGTGGCTTGTGACAAAACATTCAGCTTTGAACATTCGCATGTAAGCGATTTAAGGTACCCATTGGAAGGTATACTCAATAATGAGTGGACTAATATTTAATACATGAACAACTGAGTGGGTGGGGATGGACGTTAGCGGATACTAAAAGAAAAAAAACAGACGCATGTGTGTGTGTGTGCACGTGCGTGCGTGGTTTATATTATAAAATAAATATGTATCGATATATAAAGAGACTGCTGTGAGAATTCACTGTACTCTTGAAAAAGGTTGTTCCACCGACCAAGACTGTTGAGTAAATAAACCAAAGATAACTGCGAAGGTGTGCTTCTCATCTTTCTAAATATGCTTGGCCCATTGAAAAAGCTAGTTACTATATATCTGTAGATATATATACACGAGCATGAGTGAGCGCCCACTTATTCTGCATAGCTATCTGGCAACCATATTTTTTCTTAAATTTTGCCTTTGATAAAAAAGAATGATAACAATACTCCCAGTAGCACAATCTAGGCTTGAAGTATATGATGGTTCTTTGTTCCAGGTTTGTTGCGCTAAGATACAAGGTCAAAGGACATGTAGCAGGGCAGAAGTTCCAGTCAATCGGAGTGGGCAAAACATCATTCACGAGTGGTCACGAGTGGTACAGCCTTCGTCAAAAATAGACGAGTCATGCTCCACACTTTCACATTATGTGTTGTTTGGCTATGTGGTGCATTTCCTTTGGTGCTCAAGACACTCCAGACCACTCCATGGAGAGCATGAGCGTTCTTGTAATGTTCCAGGGTGTTGGAACTTGTGGCGCACCACAAGCCTGTAGACAGCCTGGCGGTCACAGGCAACATGACACGTATATACTTCTGACAAAAAAAGTGTACGTCTTTTATCAATGCTTCTTCACTGTCATCACAAAACACTGTGAGCTGACCAGTTTTTGACACAAAGATCTAAGTGACAATGCCGCAGCTGTCAGTCCACTAACCATGAAGCAGCCTTGCTCAAGTATGTACATACTGCACATTTAGCAGATTACTTTTAGCGCATTTATGTATACAGACATCGTTTAGGTTTGAACTATCAGGATGCAAACTGACTAGTAGGGCTGCCACCTAGAAGTATTCTCTGCACTGTAATCTTACAGCAAAGCTGCTAAAGAGAATTTTGCAGATGTTTTTGTGTGGAGGTAAAGGACAGTGAATAGTTAAAATGCATTCTGTTATTATTTTTTTAATATAGAACAGTTTCACCATCTTTTTCACAACTACAAATCTTGGAACCACATATCACACACTGGAAGCTTCAGAAAAGAAATTTCACAAACCAGTGCAAACATTAGGTTTACCTTGCTGTTGCAACTTTGATTACCCTTCCTTTCTTTCCTTTTCTCTCTATCACAAGTAATAAAACAAAACATGACGGCAGAATTGAAAGCCATCAAGCAAGGTTTGACACCCTAGCTGCACTGCTCCATGACGTGAGGCCCACCTGCAGACGCCTTCCTTCGGCTGTTATCTGGGGTATCTGCCGGTGGATCCGGTTGATCAAGTCATTGTTCCCTTGGTTCAGCAGGCCGTCCTGTAATAAAAAAAGCAAGCAAGACATGGACAAAACGTTAAGCATGGTGCAGGCACCAGATGGCGCTTTCACTTCGGGCTGATCCACATAACAGACAAAACTGCAGGTTTCAGTACAGGCAGTGCATCAAACGACTAGAATGTTTATTGCATCATCATCATCGTCAGCCTATGTATGTCCACTGCAGAATGCAGGCCTCTTTCAGCGAAATCGAATTACTCGTCTTGCACTAGCTGATTCCATGTTGTGAATTCAAATTTCCTAGCTTCCTCACACCATCTAATAGTACGCTGCTGCTCTCGATTGTGCTTCCGTTCCCATAGCACCTATTCTGTAGCCCCAATAGCCCACGGGTTATCTGCCCTACGTATTACATGGACTGCCCAGCTCCATTTTGTCATCTTAAAGTCAACTAGAATATCGGCTACCTCCATTTGCTGTCTAACTCGCACCATTACCTTCCCCCACTGGCACTTTACACCTGCCATTTTCCTTTCATCGCTCACTGCAGGGTGCTTACCTTCTCAAACTTAGCCTCCAGGTTTCTGCCCCATATGTTAGTACCAGTGAGATCCAATGATTGTATACTTGCCTTTTCAAGACTAGTGATAAGTTGCTAGTCATGACCTGGTAATGCCTGCCATATATGCTTCAGTAAACTTGTATTCTTCAGTAAATTTCCTTCTTGTAAGATTAAAAATGGTTTGAAGCACCTAACGCAGCTCAACTGAGGCTGAAGGCACGTGAAACGGGAAATCTCCATCCCTGGATTCTCTGTCACCTGCTTTTTGGTGAGCTTCCTATTGAGGGGTGTGAAAGGCCACACCCAACTTCTATAGAACCACATGGTACCACATTCTACATGGAGAGCTGTTCTGTAGCATGCTATATAAAGCCAGTCTAATGCTTGTCGTCACGTGATGTTTTTGCCACACAGGTGCATCTGGTATTTACATGGAGTGTGTTGAGCACGTCCAGGTCCTTTTGTGCGACAAGCACTCTCTAGGTTATAATTTTTGCAGTGTTTGAGCATAAGCTTACAAGGCAACAACCTTGAGTACCTTGCACTGCATACACACTAATGAGCCCTACGGGGTCAAAATTCATCCGGAGTCCTCCACTGCAGTAAGTCTCATGGTCAGATCACGATCTTGGCACTAAAACCCCAGAACTTAGTTAAAGCAACGTCTTTGTCAATGAAAACTTCGATGGTACTTGTACAAAGACCTCAACTTTCTTGTGCTAGCAGTAAACAACTAGACAGGCAAATGTAGGCATTTTCTACCAAATAATGTCCTGCTGCTTATATAAAAATCATCATCAGCCAAACAAATTTATCTGTTTGCCATAAGAACAGTTCCTTCTTTAATGAAGCAAGAAATAAAATTTTTCTGCTGAGAGAAAGATCCTTTGTGACGTTCTGAACACATATATATCAGAGTAAAAATGAGTGTTCACGTACCGCTTCATCAAGGACGAAGAACCGCACCTGAAACAAGCAACAGAATCAGTTACTTTTTGTTTACTTGTTTCCTTGGTTCTTTCTTTTTATTTGCAGATGCTGCCATTCCTGTACGCAGCATAGCAGGAATGCATACGTAGAGCTTCCTACATAAATCACCAGAGGAAATTGTGGCAGTAGTGTCTATGACAGCTGCAGGGATGGTGATTTAGTCAGCATGTGGATTTGCCTAAACTTCGTCCTTCTGCCTTCAAATATCTTTGCGACTTTGCAAATTAACCATTAACCAACAAGATATTGTGTTAAAAATGAAACAATTTACAATGTTTATGCATGTGCGCGGAAACTTATTGCCTTCACTCATTCAGTAAAATGGGGTTTCACCGAAATTTAGAAAAATTAAGTTTAGTAAAACAAGGCTACAAGGACATCTGAAGCCACAAGCCTAAAGATTACACAAATCCATTGAACTACGCTACAGTCCCACAATAGCTGAACAATTGAAGACCAGAATTCCATCACGTAATTTATGTGGGAAGATCTGTGCATGGACACACAAATAACTATAGTAGAGCAGATCATACAGTAAAAAAAAAAAAAAAGAAAGTTACCAGTTGGAAAATGGTAAGGTATTTATTTGGCAAACCTTCTGAATGACAGATTATGCAGTGAATTGCATGAGACATACCAGAGATAAGAGCAAAAACGAAAACTTGTCAAAAAAACCATCGGGCGATGATGACGAAGCTATTGACGAACTTCGTCGTGCACGTTTCCCCGAACATTACTTATTTTCGTAAAAGCTTGACGCATTGTTCATAACATCACAAAACGAGATCAAATTCTAAACTCTACTGACAATTCAGGAGAATGTGCAAGTATGTGGCTCTGAAACTGGCACAGTTTTTTTAGTAGCCATACCTGGGTAAGGCTAAGCTCCCCCGTGCTGATCAGGTCTTCAAGACGACCAGGCGTTCCGACCACGATGTCAACCTGAAACCAACCAGCATCAGATAAAGCAAGGAAATCAGTCCAACTGACATGACCAGCAAGAAATTAGACAAGATTAGAATCAAGCTATAGCCTCCTCAGACCCAATATAGTCTTAGTGACACATTTACATAACATTTACAGTGGTTCACATTGTCAACAAGGCTCTCACAAACTAGAAAATTTAGCTGTTAGATGAGATTACATGGACACATATGCACTACAGCCCTATCAAAATATATATATTCAGATATGATAAGAGAGCACGTTCTGTTTTTTATAAATGCATACATTATGCTCGAACATGACCTGTTGGTTTGTTACCTTTACTTTTCAATCTGGATTGCCACAGCATCTCATGACATTTGCAATGTACTACAACCATTCCTTTTTTGTCATCTGTGAGGATGCAGTAGTTCATCTTTCAATATACACATTTTTTTTAAAAGCAATGGAACATAACGACTAAGCGCTTGATATAAACTGTTACCTGCATCTAGCTTCAGGTTGCACCAGAATTTATATTTTCGTTTTTCTTCTGGCCTAATAACGAAAAAGATAAAAGTAGATGTATACGAGCATGAACAGCGGGCCTGAGGAGTATTGAAGGTGTAAAGCTTCCTACTCAAATTACTAGAGGGAACTCTGGCGCTGAACTCTGGCGCTAGTGCCTACGGGAGCTGCGGGTGCTGTGTTTCAGCCACCATGGGAATGTTGAGTAGTCTATGGATTTGCCTAAACTTCATCCTTCTGGCTTCAAATGGCTTGTTTTTACTTTGCAAGTTGATCACATTGAACAAAATACTGCATTATAAATGCAGTGATTCACAATGACTATCACTGTACGCAGAGTCCTACTGTTTAAAATTCATTCTTATGCATTCAAATGACCCATTGATCCATTGATGCATTGACCCATTGACGCATTCAAATTACTCAATGACCCAAATTGATCACATTCAACAAAATATTGCACTATAAATGCAGCGATTATGTGATTATGCATGTATGCAGAGTCAGGCTGCCTGAACTTCATTCTTCTGGATTCAAGTGGCTTTTCTGAATTCTTAAGTTGATCAGATTCAACAAAATACATATTGTGTTATAGATGCAGCATTTCTCAATGATTGCACGTGTTTGTAAGAGTCATACAATACCTTCATGGATTTAAGAAAACATGACTGCTTGAAAATGTAGGCCAATAGAGGCAGATAAGGCGTATTGAATAATGTCACACGAACGTCTGACGCCACAATCACAAAGGTTAGAAACCACACACAAACCATCATTTCTGTGGTAGGTAGACAATTGTAGTGCCAGAATTCCCTCTAGTAAATTTTATAGTAAAATCCAAGATAGGAAAAGGTCTTGACTGGCAGGATGCCAATGTCATACCCCATTCCTCAGCGTTTCGATCTGCTCCTTTGCAGCGACACCTCCAATGACAAGCAGCTCCCTGCGTCATCAAGGTCAGACCAATGATGTGATTGACCATTTGAAGGGAGCGACAATAAAAAGAGGCAATAAACCAATTCAGATCGGTAAAACTTTGTTTCAACATGCCGGTTTCATTAATGTCGAAATAAGAGGTTCATTACTAGAAGCAAAAACAAAGGCCAAAGCTTCCGTTCTTTAATTCCGTGCCTGGATTGCGGCAGCAATATGCTGACGTGAGCTCACAGGTTTCAATGAGCGAGATGAATTAGAGAAACCAAAGGGCTTAGTTTGTTTATTTATTAAAGCGGTAGCTTTCTTTAGATATTTCGGCCAGTTTGTATGGTTTGACAATATGGCACAGTAAACAGTGCACATACCCAGTGACACAAGTTGTATAAAAGGTTGGGCCACTAGGTGCGTGCTGGCTGCTCTACTACCGAGCATACAATATGGGTTGCTGGGTATGCACCCAAAAGGCACTTTCCTGTTTGTGCACATCGCTTTCCTAAGCATGCGTATTCTGTTTTGCCTAAGCAGCCCTCCTGCTTACAGTTTCACACACCATCCACATCCATAGGTCTTCAACACAATGGTAAGTCTTGCTAATCGAGCCTGGTACATCTGACTCCATTCAGCTGCTCCTCATAACAGCACTTGTCTATGTCGTCTGCTTGTTAGACGGACAGCAAGGTAGTCTGCATCATTGCAGACTTCGATGCTGTCTCCTGCAAGCTGCCTTCTTTGCCATCTACGTCAGGGTTGAAAGAGGACTAAAGATGGCGGCTGTTCAGCGAAGACGGCAGTGTAGTTGTCTATGCATTGATTGGAACACACCCTAAGTTATATCTGAAAACGAGCTAGGCTGAGTGTAGAAGCTAACGAGGGTTCAAGAGAAGGAACTTCGAGACAGTGTCACCCCTTGCCTTATGTCTTCAGAATGAAGTGATAAAGAATTCCATCTCTTCCAAAAAAAGAACTTGGCTTGCTAAATGAAAACAGGATCAACACAATGAAGAAGTAAACAAGAACGAGAGTGAATGAATTCTTTACCTGATGACAGGATCCTTCAGGTGCTTCTTAAAGCTTGTGATGCACTTCAGCGTCTGCTCGGCAAGCTCTCGAGAGGGCTAAATAAAATGTCAGAACAGGGCAACATACTGCTTTGAAAAAGAAGGATAAAAGCACAACAACAGTAATTAAAAAGCAGCACACAGTATCCTTGAGGGCAGAAATATTGCAAAAGCTCTCACCTCAATGATTATTGCTTGGGGCGCATTCTTGACACTCTTGGGAGCACCAACAGACGCTCCTGAAGTCGGACATGGGAGTGCAAAATGAGGACTTTTCATGCCTTAAGCACACAATCCTTCACCATAATGAAATCGCACTTCACACAGTAATTTAACAAATGGAGAGCAATCACCGGCAAAGAAATAGAAAGTAACACTGTAGCTGTTTCTCTAATACAGTATTACAAAAACATACTATATTCTGTAACAGATACCGTAATACCATATGCTGTATTACAGAAATGAAATTGGCATGATTTATTTGGTTTGAGTGGTTTGTGGGGTTTAATGTCCCAAAGCAATCCTGGGGCTATGGATTAAGGGCTCCAGATTAATTTTGACTACGTGACCATCACCATGTGACCATCACCGCAAATATGCACAATCACTACACGTGGCTGCCACCAGGAACAACCACCATCAACACAATGTGATAATATACTGTATTTATTCGATTACAAGGTTGTCACAGTCATAAGGCAAGAATGCCCAGTTGGGGCACCCAAGAAAAAGAACTTGAGTATGCACACTTATATATAGCAACATAGAGTAGCTGATGGATTATTCAGATTCAGCGGGAATTGCTCGAAATGTAAAATAACTGGAAGCCTCCAGAATAATTGGATCATCGGTGTGGGTAATAAATGAATTTTGGCTTGAAGCCACATCCTAAGCGAAACTCACACTGCTGTGAAGTCACACCTCAAGAACACTTCACAGCTGCGCAAATTTCGCATATGGTGTGGCTTTAAGGCCCCAAGTAATGTTTGTGCTGCTGTGAAATCATAGCTCAAGAAGAAAGTCGCATAAAATTCAACTTTTTTTGATTATCAGAGTGAGTTGTTTGAGTGAAAAATATGGTACTGCCTCACCTGTCAAGGCTTATTATTAGTTGTTAGGATTTTCACTGCAATGTAAAATCTGGATCGCCAGAAATGTGGCGCTGCTGTTGCCATATTGAAATAGTAACCGAATCTGTCAGCCTAGCATATAGGAAGGAGAATACCAATTATCGGAAAAAAAACCTCGCCTTATATTCGAATAAATACCATATGTACGAATGTCTTTCCAGTTCACCCCCATTTAAATGCTGCCGCTACAGCTAGTAATCGGAACCATGACCTTAAGCGCAACAGGACGATGCTATAACCACTAAGCCATCAAAGCGGCACAAAAAGGTACGTCACAATTGTCTAGATACATGAAAATCTGACATGTCGTCATCAAATCAATGGCTTATATTTCATCGCAAGGCATAGCAATGCATGCAAGACCTCGTACTACACTGGGGCCATATTCTGAAACGATCCACTTCGGCGAAAGTTCACCGTCAGGCACACACCGATTGGCTGGTTGAGCAAAATCGGATGACGTAGCTGACTGTCACCGAAGTGGATCATTTCAGAATTGCCCTTGCATTACGTATCAGCAATTGCAGATGCACACCGTGATAAGAAAGGAATACAGCACAGAGAAAAATGTTACCTCACGTTCGCCTTGAGTACACTCGTGCCATTTCTCATGTGCCTGTGGGCTGTGTCTGTGTCTTTTTTTATTTCTGTCCTTGTCTTAGCATGCTCTCAAGTTCCTTATAGTAGACGGCTTTTTTTTTTTTTTGTAAACATAAAATTTTAAAAGATTGCCTGTGGCTGTAGCACAATTCTAACCCTTGAGCTGGATTGCTTGAATAGATGAGCACTACTTACATGAGAAATCAAATTGCATAACTGATTACTTAACAAAATTTCACTAATCAAGTTATTACCTGAGCCCTTTACAACATACAGTGCAATTTATGAACAGTAGGCGGTGAGTTTGCAAGGCATATTCATTTGTAACGAATTCTGAGGATGACACCAATTTCAAGACATGAACAGTCAAATTTGCAGCAAAATGTACTGTTCCACTTACAAAACAAATCCCTTTTTATGCATTGCAAGACCATAATAATGCAACAGTGCATTTTGTCACACACTATGGGAGTGAATGTCTCAAAATGGTCCCATTCTCAGAATTCTTCCCAGGTGAATCGTCTTACGAACTCATCGGCTAGAATTAATCAATTGCAATATGTGCCATGAGGTAATTAGTTTAATTTTGTGAAATTATGTTAATTACTGGATTATATGTTTCAATTTCTTGTGCAAATAATGCCTGCCTCTTCCAGTAATCCAGCTGAAGGAATAATTGTGCAATCTGCCAAAAACAATTATTTAAAATTATCTTCAGTCTTAAAAAGACTTTAAAAAAGACAGCCAGTATAATTTTATATTTTCACCTCTCTGTGACACTTTGCTGAGGACGACGCACCCTACTGCTTCAGTCTTGTCGTCCAGTCTTTGGAAGTAATGTCCAGTGGAGATAATGCCTGTCACACAATGCTATCTGACGACCTGCTTGCGCGGGTCATTTCTAATCAATGTTTCCAAGCAGCTTCCCGCTCCCTTTCTTCACCTTTTGCTTCACGCCTTCAAACACATTACCTTAACTGATGACCTGTTCCCAATGGCACCAGTGGGCATCATCTGGGCCATTTTGGAGTAATCTACATTATGGTTATAGTGACTTAAAGGGGGCCCTTCAAAAAAGGTGAGGTAGAATTTGCAAAGGCAACAGGAGCATGAAGGCACCTCATCGTTTTAGGGTTTCCACTAAGCAATGTAAAACGGTGCAACTGTCAACTTTCGCTGAAAACGTTCTACGGCAACTGCGCTGTTTGTACTGAACTAGAAGACACCGTGGAGGAATTTCTTCATGAGCATTGCGCACGAGTTGACCTGGTAATGACAGATTCGACTCATTGCTAAGGCAGTTGAATTCACTTGTAAGCATGCAGCAGCCAACTTATCACCGGAAGGGTTGTTAATGGTTTCTGATCAGACCACGGCAGAACAACAACTGTGTTGCCATTTTTCGCTCGTTTTGAAGGGCAAGTCCACATATACCAAACTACTGAAATAAGGACCACTTTTTGAATAACTATAAAGTTTGTTACAAAAGAGTTTGGCTGAAGTAGAACGCGATGAGTGAAGCAGAGCGTGTGAGGCCGCTGACCTGTGACTGTGGACTCGGCGACGCACTCTTTTGGTGCAGACGAAACTGCCACGTAGCCATCCTGGTAAAAGAGGTGGATAGAAAAAAGAAAGAGCAAAATCAGGAGAGTGAACAGGTAGTCTTCCCCAGCTGTGAGAGCCACCAAAACGCCTCCACACTTACAAGCGGCATATACTTGAAAGGTGTGGCACCAAAGTTGAACTCCATTTCGGCATTCTGAAAACAAAGACAGAAAACAGGGAGGAAACAAGCCATGCATACACCACTTAACATACGGCGTGCCTAAAATGCAAATTTACTTTTCTTGGTGAACTGATTTCACAATGATTTTCGCTACGCTCCCCCGCTGCTTCAACGCATGCCGGCAGTCGTTCTCAGCAGACTGAGAGGCAACTATGGTAAGATGTGTCTCATGTTTGTGACATTTGATATTTTATGTTATTTATGCAAATGATCTGCAGCACCTAACGAAAGGCAAACCATCTTAGCCCTCTAGATCAAAAGGCAGGAAGGCGAGAATAAAGATTACACAATAGGTGTGGGGCCGAGGAGATGCACCCCCCTCACCCCCCTGCAACTTCCTTTTAAATTCACTGGAACAAACCACAATGGCATTGTCTTTGGCATACCCCTCAATGTCACCTTGCACCCAAGTACATACCACAGCAAAAAAAAAAAAAAAAAGTGCGCAGCTTGCCCTAGTAGTGCAAGGCTGGAGTTAACAGCGGAGCTTGTGATCACCTAGCTTTTACATGGCTTGCCTACCTAAGTTGTTTGTAGGTTTTGTGAGGTTATGCTAGGTTTTTCTAAGTTGTTGGTAGGCTTGGCTAAATTGTTTCTAGGTATTGCAAGGTTATGCTAGGTTTTGCTAAGTCGTTGTCTCGGTGGGCTTGACGCTGGAAGTTTTCGAGCAGCCACAGACCAGGATCGCTTTCTTGGCGACATCGAGTGTTCAGGCGTCAACTCTCGCATTCCCTGGACTGAAACTCGGGATCCTCGACTCGGTGTCGCCTCTTCTCAGCCGCAGCTCCGGCGCGGTGTTCCAGATCAGCTTGACAGTGACGCATCGCTTCTCGCTTGGCAGTACGACGCTCTTCCTGGTACGCCGCTTCTTCGGGCGTCCGGACTTTCTCTGGTCTTCCCATGGCAGCAGCACATACGCACGAAGCAGAGGAGGTGAAAGGTGTGTCGCCACGCCAGCTGTTCCGAGGCATGTGACGTCACAGCTCCATCTTACACACATGAAGTGCGAGAAGGCTATGTGGTTCGGTGCTCTCGCAGGTGGTTGCTAGGCAACGCGAGGCGGCGCACAGCTGGGTTGAGTTTTCTGGTAACGCTCCACGGTGGAGCAAAAGCTTAAACAGCTCCGCTGTTAAAAAGTGGAGAGGACTACTTTTCTCACCCTAGAAGCATCATGGCTACTGCACATATGCTCTGAATGCGATCAAATCATTGATCCATCAATATAAAAAAGAAGCTAAGGTGAAAGTCAAGTCAAGGGTCATTTTTTGTAACGATCCATTTCATTTTTCAAACTTTTCTTACTGTCTGCTGCACCAAGTGGCCAACCAGAGCAATATTGACATCCAAGCCAATGGCAATAGGGCAGAAAGAATTTTCTAAAAATTTAACTGAATCATTACAAACTACTGACCCAAGCTTTAATCACTGCGGTTGTAAGCTAAATTGAGGAGGTTATAAGTTCCATGACTGGATGTTGCGCTATGAGCGATGCCACAGCAAAATGCCTTGGGCTATTGATCATATGAGGCGGTCAAGAAAAGGTCAATATTCCATGTGCACATTCCTGTGCACATTTTGGTTTCAGCCAGTAAAATTGCGGCCACAACAACTGGGAGTTAAACCCTTGCTAGCAGGCTAATAAATAATGTTCCATGCTTAAGTGACATACCTTGAGGACAACAGATGGAAATATGGGGCACCGCTTCAGGTTTTGTGGTATCTGGAAAGCTTCCTCAAAGACGGTACCTGCATGACGATTCAGATCATGTTAATTACGTAATTCAAATTAAGTCCAGCTTCTTTGAACCTAAATGGCTGAAACAAAATAAAGCATCTCGTAGCTCAAGCAGAATAGTCTTGTGGCCATTCCCTTTTCTTGCTTTTACTGTTCTTATACTGTTATTATTATTCTCAGCAGCAACAGTGTTCGAAGCATAACAGTAGTGCTAACAATAATAATGGTGGTCGTTATGATATGAAGAAGAGAATACAAAAAACATGGATAGGTAAACGACACCGGAGGAATTAAAGCTTGCACTCAAACTTTACAAACACAAAAAATAATGCGTTAGCACTAAAATAAGCGTTACACGTGGATGCAAAAAGTTTTAAAGATGAATATTTCTTTCACTGCTCCTGATTACAATGTGTGTTGTAGCGTACAAAAATACAGATGCTAAGCCCAAGGAGATGAAGTGGCTAGAATAGATGCCAGTGGTCATCATAACTTGGCTACATTCTTGACTAGATTTCTCATCACTGGCCAAAGTTGTCCAATGTTTGGCTGCTATTGGAAACTTCGTGGCTGCTATTCAGTACCTGGAACCTGGCATCCACGACTGAAAGAGCAAGCAAAAAGCCCAAATTAAAAAAAAAAAAAAAAATACTACAAGCTCCAACTGTAGGCAAGCGCAGGAAGACAGTGTGCACGAAGCCACCAGCCATGTTGGCTTGCCCTCGCATGCCCACTCTTGCATTCCCTCGCACACTTGGCAGATGACGTTCAACATAGGGTGTGTTCCAATTCTGGCCAACATCAGAGACAGTATACATGGACAGCTAAGAAGACAGCTTCAAGCCCAGCTAATGAAACCCTTCTGAAACCGTCTGGAAGACGTCTGCGCGACGTGATGCCCTCTTGCATTGACAAGAACAAGCAACGAAAAGCACATATCACAGCTTTACTTAGTTAAAACATTGATGTGCAAACCTACGAAAAAACACAACGTTGCTTACATTAAGCACACAGGAAAACACGACTACATTTTCCTGTAAGCAGACAACCTTGCTGTTGAGCTTTCAAGCCTTCGGCTCAGATGACGTCTCGTTTGGACAGCAAAGTAGCCTGCATCATTTTTTACTTCCATACTGACTTCTCGAAGCTATCCATTTTGCTGGCTTTGTCAGAATTGGAATCAATGAGACTTAAAGGGGCACTAAAGGCAAATATTAAGCCAAGCTAGATTGAAAGATTGTGCTTCTGCAATAACGAATTCTTCATTCGTCATAAAAACAGAGCTTTTGCTAGCGAGAAAATGACGAAAATTGAAAATTGGAGTAGTGTCACTTGTTGTCGACTATGATACCTTTTACGTGTAGCGTCAGCACCTCCGATTCACTGAGAGTGGCCGCGACCCGCCACTGCAAACGGCATCGCTATTCTCAGTTTACAACGGCCAAGGCGGCAACGTATGGCAATTGACCACCCTGCCGGCTCCGGGCAGTAGAGGCTCAAGTGACCGTAACATCGTAACCTGAACCTAAGCAGAGCCACAGAGTGATTCAAGCAAACTGAGCACCTATACCCATTAAGCAGTACACTTTGTATATAGAGCTAAATGAAGTCTACAAAACACATTACAATGGCATAGAGGGCCGTCATCACGTGGAGGTGACGTCAAGTCCTCCGCATTGGAGTGGGCAGTTCAAATTGAGAAGCAGTAGCAGGACCTTCTACCACAATATCCTAGGCAAAGAAATGTTATACTGGCATGCAGAAATTGATTGACTTCTAGATCTTAGCTCGACTTAACACCTTCCTTTGGTGTCCCTTTTAAGATGGCCGTTGTTCCCTTGGCTGCCAATTCAGCCACCTGTGGTGTACGTGCATAGTCGTGAAGGTTGCCACGGGCAGCCACAACGGGGTTAGGGGAAGAGACTCTTCTTGATCCCAAGCCTGGCCTTGAGGCAGCGCGACATGTGACTTCCAAGACCGGGTAGTGTGGGAAGACCACATGCATCAAGCCTACATCTTTCTCAACTCATTCTCACACCAGCAGTGAGCGTCTTCCTTTTCCTCACACTTTGAACTTTATATGGGACAACAAAGTGGCAGCGGCAACGGCAGTGAAAATACGGCACGAGTATTTCTACAATTACCATCGGAATAATAAAATGCAAGTTTATTCTCTACACGTACCATTCTTGGAAAACTTGATGCTCCCGTTGTCCAGGTCGAGGTAGCACCCAATCACGTCATGCATTCCAAAAGGCTGCACAGGAGATGAAAACCACACACACAAACAATGTTTTTGTTTTTCAGCTGCAAGTTGAGCACTCTTCTCGCCAAACGAAAGCCACAACTTCCTAACTCTGAATAGCCGGCCAGTAGAGGCAATAGAATGAGACCTCAAATTCACTTATATGCTCAAAGGTTTCATGACAAGTACAAAAAAATGTTACAAAGGCATTGTTGAGCCTCCCAAAGCATGCCTAGAAATGTACCATACATTCCTGCACCACAAATTCAAGACATTTAACCTGTCCAAACAAAACCCACTTTTATCTATTGACAGATTTCTTTTGCGCACTCTTCACATTATTAAGGTGCCATTCAGAGCAGATGACAGAAGACCAGAGCTAAGTTTCATCATTTTCACAAGTGTACGATTAGTACAGTATAGTTAAACGTTGATATAACGAACTTCAATACAACGAGATTCTCAATATAACAAAGTATCTAACTTTTTCATAACCTCTTATTCATAGAACACCAAGTATTTAGAACCTCAATTTAAGGAAGTGTGTTTGTACGCAATTGAAAATTGCGTACGTAAAGCCCGTGCACGAGCCATATTGAAGAAAGTTAGAGATGATAGAGACTCCGCGGTCTTTGTCGATGCGCCGCAGTACGGGAACAGGAGAGTGTTCACGTTGTCGGTTGTAGACGGGCGGGGGTGCTTCACTCCTCGGCCTCGGTCAGAGCGGCCACCGCGGGTATAGCAGAGCAAATTGCGGTTGCGCTGGCCTTGTGTGACCCAGAGCGTTCCTACATTTACACCGACTCGAGAGACCCAATCAGAGCTTTCGAGTCGGGTAACCTCGCACGAGAAGCGGCCCCTATTTTAGAGAAAAGGGCTTGCCCCGGTTTTCATTATATCATGTGGTTCCCCGCACACATGCGGACGAACGTTCTCGAGGGCTTCCCAAACCTCAACGAGCTTGCCCACAACCGTGCGCGAGAACTCGCGTGCCGCGACGGTCTGGAGGCTCCGGAGGGGCAGGAAGGGACTCAGCAGAACGATCCACTCCTCACATTTAATGAAATTACTAAACATTACCAACTTGGTCGGAGAATTTATCCTCTGCCTCACCCGAACCTCAGTAGAGGTCAGTCAGCTACACTTAGAACGCTGCAGACGGGATCTTTCCCGTTGCGGGGATTCCTCAGTAGGATGTACTCGGATGTGGACCCTATTTGTCCCGACTGCACTGAAACCTTTTGCTCAATGGCTCACGTGCTCTGGCGATGTCCCGCGTTGCCTAACGACTTCCTCTCCAGCGAAGTCAAATGGGAGGAGGCCATCAGAAGCACGGTACTCCGAAAGCAAGCCCAGGCTATCCAGAGGGCCCAGGAAAGAGCGGAGCGTCACGGCGTTCTGTCCTTTACGTGGGCGCGGCCAGCGGCTACAATGGCCTCCCGTTAGGAGGTCCTGACAGTAGCTCCTCAGGATTAAATAAAGTTCGTTGTCTGTCTGTCTGTCTGTCTGTCTGTCTGCCACAAAGGAATGCCAAGACAACAAATGGAAACTTCCGTGGATGCAGATGGCCAGATGATTAATTACAGGCGGATGCCCGCAAACGCAAAATCGCATGTGGCGCTATAAGTGCAACCACCAAAGTGGAGCCACATCGTGTTCTGTATAAAGTCCAAGTGCGATAGGGGTCCTATCGCGCCACACGCACTTTGCGCTTTAGGTGCCAGTGAAAGTGTGTGACGGTGAGGCAGGAAAGACGGTGGCTTCTCGAGTGCCACCTTCCTGTGCGATCAAGCGCGTGCGAGAGGGGTGGGAGAAGGGAAAGTTAGCACACATCTCGGCCACGGCTGCGCATGGCTGTAAACACGGCTGAGTGCATATGAATCCGTGCACCCTGCTTTAGAGGCAACCTGCCTTGTGTGTAAAGAGTGGGTGCTCCAAGATGTGGCATCATGTAAGCTGTCTTACCGCGCATTTAGTATTGGAGGTTGTGTAATCTTGAGTGTCGGTGACCCGTTGGAGTGAGAGGCAGATGAAGCATTCGCTCCCAGCTGCCGGTGCTTTTCATGATGGCGTCGTCTCAGTGCGGGCAGCACTATCAGCTGCGGGAGTGGAGTGCATGCGAAAGCGTGGCTGACTTCACTTAATTCATACCACCGATGTGAAGACATCGTGATGTGCATGGCATGAAACTATCATTCGTCGCCGACTGCCGAATTCATCCAAAATGATTTGTTTTCTCATTCAAATTTGCTTTTTTTTACTGCCCAATAATTCGGAAAATTCTGCGGACCCTTTCTGTGCAAGAAAAATTGTTTAACGACTGTACTTATTTGCATAAAAGGTCGAATTTCAATACAACAAAATTTCGATATAACGAAGCAAATTGTCAATTTTACCTACTTCATTATACTGAGATTTAACTGTACACTGAAACGTGACGGCTGTGCAATTTAACCCAGCAATAAATGACAACCTCTCTGGAGCTTGGGTTTGTACTAATAACAGTGTGGAAATGTTCTTGCAGAAATGTGAGGGTTGTTTAGCACACTTATTTGATGAGCTTATCCGCCAATACGCAAGCCTTGACAAGTTGGCCGCAGAAGTCATGTCCAGCAACAAAAAGTCCACTGCAAAAATGAAAACCCGGTCCGACGCAGTCACTCACCTCCCCGTACGAGTCGAACTGCTTTCCGAAGGACTTTTTTCCAGTGCCGCCAAATCCAAAGCCTTGTTTGTCGGTTCCTGAGTGAAGAAGTGAAATTACAATAATGTAATGGTTTGGAAGGTAGCTCTAATTGCCGAGACTTTAGTGAACATCAGCCTGCGCTATGTCTAATACACATAAACTAAAGAAAAAGACACCGAACAACTTTTTAAAACGAAGGGAACCTCTCCTCACCAAGATCAAGAGATGCAGCCTGCGTAGACCACCCCACACGGCAGAGGCCTTCATCAGTGACCTTGGCTTCGTAATAGTACTTTCCTGGAGTGCAGACAATCAATCAATCAATCAATCAATCAATCAATCAATCAATCAATCAATCAATCAATCAATCAATCAATCAATCAATCCCTGCTGTATGCAAGTATAACAATCACATGTACGCACATAATGGCACAAAAGCACTAATAACGTGCAAGAAATCCAATATCCAGGTCCTGTATCTATATGCAGAAGTGAAATATATGTAGAAGCCAGACTTGTACACGTTACAGAAAAAAAAAAGTAACTGATTACAATTACAATTACTTGACTTGCACGCAGAGTATCCGGATATGATTCCGGCTGGAACGTAGGAACATTTCTTTTTCTTTTACACTAGACGATAGCTGCTATGGACACTGGTGGACATCGCCACCAAAAACGGCTATAGGCCTCGTGCCCTGCTGTTTCGAATTGGACATTCAGCGCCACTGTGGCAAGTGCTGGTGAAAAAACCTGTGTTCCCTGCTTGTCGCCACGCAGAGGTGAGAACGGTCGCTAGCAATGCGAACATGTGTTTGCAGTGAAAGGAAGATTTTACTTCTGTCTACTGTTGCGTGCATAGATGTCTCAATGGCTTTAGATACATTGCCCGGAAGCTGGCGAAAGTGGAATTTCATCAGTTTCTCTAGAAATGGTATGAGGCAGACTTCATTTAATTTGTTATGTACAAGTCTGGTAGAAGTTACAGGCATGATAATAAAAATTTTAAAAAAGAAACAGCTTTACAATTTCAACCTGCGGAACCTGTAGAAGTCGAGGGAACCTGTGGGATTAAAAGATTACAGCCAATAACTTGCAATCACAAGAACAAAAGCAAGCTTGCCATTAAAATTATGGGGTTTTGCATGCTGAAACCATCATCTGATTATGAGGCACGCCGTGGTGGGGGACTTTGGATTAATTTGGACCACCTGGGGTTCTTTAACGTGCATCTAAGTCGAAGTACACAGGTGTTTTCTGCATTTCGCCCCCATCGACATGCAGCTGCCGTGGCCAGGATAAGATCCCGCGACCTCGTGCTTAGCAGCCCATTACCATAACCACTAAGCAACCACTGTGGGTTGATGCTTGCCATGACTCAATGCTTTAACATATATCTATACATAATAAGGCACAGGACTGATGCAGGCAGTAAGGAATTGAATATTACTCATGACACAAGACCAGAAAAATTTTCACCAAAGGGTATTTATCAAGGAACGGCACAGCCTACCTCTGTACTGGACTCCCTTGGTGCAACGGCATCCATGCCAGCCTTTCTGGTCCCGGCTCTGAGTCGTCAGACCATCAGGGCTCACGGCTACAAGGGATGCACATAGCTTGAAAACTCTGTCTACATAAATCGCTGCGCTTACTCAAGAGAGCATTTAGCATAAAGTTATAAACGCAAGAAATAAGAGAATGCGATGAAAGTGTGAAAAAAAAGAAGGGGGGAAGCGGCAAGATAAAAAAAAAAAAGGCACCAGAACTTAACAAATTCGTAACTTTACAACAAAAACAGGTATTGCAGTTCTGTAAACTGCATCTGTTGGAGCATTTAAAGCTGTCAAATTTGATATATAAATTTACAGCTCACATTAATTTGTGACAATGTTGACGAGAGTTTTGCAAAAGCCTTACTCACAAATTAGTGGTATGTTTCAGGTCAGTGTATAATGCATCAACTTTGTACGCTTTAGGTATATTGCTAGGTGCATTTGACAGAATTGTGATATTATTTTTCATTGCTGAGCTAGAGTTGTAAACTTGATACCTGCATTTTTTTAATTAGCAGTTTTCAAGGATTTTCCTAAAAAAATTATGGCACAAACTGAAAATCCAGTTTCTAGAGTTATAAGATTTTGCTTCTTTTATTTTAATTAAACCATTCTGACAAATATTAGTACAGTGGTTGCCGAGAAACACTATCTCTCCATTCCTATATATTCAATCGGAACTTCAGAGCTAAAGCTTCCTCTTAATGCTCAAACTCGGCTCCCGAGGAGATCATTGCTCTGCGCAGTGCATGAAAACCAACATTGAAATAGTAAAGATCTTTCTTACCGAGCGCCGATCCCCGGTCGAAGAAACTCATGGCCCATTTTGTGGCTGGAGGAAAGTGAAAACCAAAAGGAACTATCAGCAGGCCATTAAAATGCCACACGAAAAGGAATGCTCAAAGTGCAAACAAATTTTTCACCACTGTCACACTGCCGACCCATCTCTCACGAGAAGAGACTGATACCAGCCCCACCACAAAGACTTGCATAAAACAAAGAATTTCTTAAGGACCTGCTTCTAAGTAAAAAATTTGTCACACACACAGGTCATCCAAGTTTTGAATCTGCATCAATAAGCAACTAAATGTAATTTAGTACTAAATCAAACTAAGGGGATTACTTACTCTTCCAAAAGTGTGTTTGCACTTCCTAAGCAGAGAAATGTTGCTTAAGGGGGCACTTGAACACTATTCCCATCTCAAGTTACTTGCAGCAGTTGGAAGCTGCAGGACTCATTGCAGGTCAAATGCCCCTCGAGATGTGTTCATCTGTGTTGCGTCGCCTGATCACAGCCACAGTAAGTCGTGGTATGTGACATCATGTGCAAAGGTCCTGACATGTCGCGTATGGCTGTAACGTATCATGTTCAAAGTGTTCCAAGCAAACATAAAGCCCTTTAATCCTGCCAATAATGAGACAATTGCGCCCGGAACTGTATTCTGCTGTATTAAGATATTACCACAGCAAACCTAGTACCTTTGGCAGTGCTGCAAACGACTTCAAGTTAACTTAGTCTGCTAATTTTTCTGTTTTATGACTGGATTTGCATTTATTCGGGAAAATAAGACGGATTACTAGGGGAGTTAATGAAGGTCATAATATCATCCATGATCCACAAGCTACGATGTCAATGTGACATCACATATTTCAAAGTATTCCTGCATGTACGGGCCTGTTCATATGAAGAAAAAGAAAAGTTCTCAAAGTCTGTCAAGTTGAGTGTTTGGTTTCTCTAGAAGGGAATGCAGATCGGGTTCACCAGTAAGCTATAAGCTAGTCTAGAAAAGACATTGCCAAAATATCATGATGTCACGAGGAGCTGGCACAGGAACTTAATTTGCATCTTTTTTGGTTTACCAAGGCTCTGCACAGGCTAAGACTCACATTTCTGGTATTCCAGGCTACATTATGGTATATGTAATGGTAAATAAGATTGCCTTGCCAAATGTGTGGAACAAAGTTCTTTTGCTTTCTTATTTCACCTTGATTAATCAGTTTTAGTTTGAGGTAATGTTCCATAACCTAAACATGTGAAAAGTTTAGGTTCAACAGAACTTGGTTTAATATTATTCAAGTTTGACCACATAAACAGCCACATCAAGTTGCAAACATACACAACGCTGAGTACGGTTTAGCTGGAACAAAAGTGCAGACTCAACTTTGCATGCTGCTAACAGCCAAGCACCCTGCATGCTCTAGATCCGTAGATTCAAGTGGCCGCTCGATGTTTCAATGATGCAGGCCACAGGAATGGAGTTGTCTACTTATGTGCCCAAAAATAGCATACAATGTGCCTTCTAGTTTGGTGCCAATTGGAGTGGTCTGCTAAAAGCATAGATGATTGACTGTGCTATTTATTTAAAACAAAAATTGGAACAGCGCACTAGTTGATGCTTTAGTCTGTGGGGTGTTTCAATTTTTGTGCTAGAGATAGTGCAGTAAGTCATCTACGATGAACAACCAACTTGTACCGGTTTCAGCACTAATGCTAAAACTGCCTCATGCTAAGAGACATGATTTGGGTACTTGTAACCCCCCTCCCCTTCCCTGATTTGTCTTACAAAAACGCTTATTTACTGTAGTTGATGACAGGCTAACCAGTTCCCCACCCACAAGCACAACATTTCGGCCAGAGATACCAACAAAGTTGTTGTGCCAATGAATGACTGACAGCACACACTACAAGTGCATGCAGATTTTTTTTTTTTTTTTACTGGACACCCAGCAAAATGAATGAAGATGCTCAAACCACATTTTTTTCTTCTTTGTACCTTCCTGACACGAGCATCCAGCCTGCACAGTTATGGCATGAATTTTAATATTTAATTATTATGATTATTACACTTAGTACACTTGCAGTTCAATATTTGGAGGCGTTCTGCATTTTTGTTTAAATTTTTTGTCTTTTTTCTCTCACACGAGTGCACACTCGTGCCAACACAGGACATTTTCGTTGCTGAACGTTCGGCAGTATGTATGCCACCGAAAGATCTTATTACAGCAAACGCAGGAAAACTCACAGGCACTGGCCGGTTTGTCTGCGCTGCCCTTCTTGCCTCGGCCAAGCTCGTCGTCTTTCAGTGTCTCCCACACTATTTGCAGGATCGGCAAACAGAAGGCACCCGTCTTTCCACTACCTGTTTCAGCAGCCTGCACGACAAAATGTCACGAAGCCTATCACTTGCATACTCACACCGGACATGCCTCGTTAGTGACTAGTTACCAGTCATTCTCCTTATTCCGTGCAGACTGGAGCAGCAATTGCGCAACTAGGCAGAGACTACACTGCGTACGGTGGCTAGTGATAAATATTAACACAAAAGATTGGTGAAACTGTGGTATGCGGTGCTGCAGCTGACATGATGATACTGCCGAGAAGTGTAGGAATGAGGTGACCATGAAACCATCAATTACTGTCCAAAACCATGCAATTCGTTTTACCCTTTCCAGTTACCCCTGTACTTGTGAATGTGAATTCTACGAAACTCCACCTCGACTTCCCTGACCTTCCTTGCAGTAGGATGAAAGGGTGCACGTTTTGTTCTATTTCGCAAGATCTGCCACACGAACTGTGATCTCAAGAAGGTGTTGTTCTGGGAGCCCTACTACGCCTAACTTTGTGTCAACCCCAAAATCAACGTCCATGTCCCAAGCTCTCATACAAAGGATTGAAAATCGGGCGAGTTGGAACCTATCTATTCCTGGGCAGCGCACACATAAACGAAACACAAGAAGACAGGACAAACGTTTGAGTGTACACTGCCCAAGAATAAACTGTCATAGAAACCTTCGTTCAAACTCCTTCATGCCAAGGTCAGCATCCAGCAGGAACTACCTCCATTGCCAGCAATACCGATTCAACCGTGACACCTACTGAATGTTCCTATATCTACTTGTTCCAGTAACATCCCACGTGGCATTTATTTATAATGTGTAATTTACACATTACAGTGGGGGAGGAGGCATTACATAACAAAGTGAAACAAACTAGAGCACTACGTATTAAACACTTTGTACAACATAGACAAACAAAAAACGAACAAATGTAATAATCTAATACATTAAAATAGTAATGCACATTTCCAACAAAAAAGAAAAATCAGAGATGTGCCTAAAAGCTCTTGTAAAGCAAAAGTGGCATCACGCAACAATACACGGACACTATTCAAATATACAGTGATTTCTACAATACATTACAAGAAAAACGTCAACCGCAGTCGAAGTCAGAAATAAGGAAAACTTAACTCACTTAAATAGCAGTAGCAGAAGCTTCTTTGTCAACTATGCTAACTGTAGCAGGCAGCCACTCAGAAATGGTCTTGGGGGAAAAAAAGTACTTTTGAAATGGTCTGTTCTGCAATTACATTTCCTCACCTTGAGCTCGTGATCTATTCATCTGGATACATGATGTGGCTGGGATATGTACTTTTTGCAGTCAATTCCAGTCTGGGCATGAAATAGGTTATGAAAAAGCTCTTAAGTGTAAAGTCTGTCTTCTTTTTTTCTACGAGCTTCCATCCTAATGTTTGCTTTGCAGCAGTAATACTAATGTTTCTTGTGTAACTATCTATTACATACGCGCTTCTCTGCTCTGGACTCTCTCAATTTTTTTTCCCAGCCATTGCCCCAACGGTGGGTTCCATACACGTGCACCCACACTCTAACAATGGCCTGACGTGGCTTTTGCACAGATCACAGCCTTGCTGAGGGAATAGCTTCGCGTTTCAATGCAAAAAAATCCAAAACCTAACACTTCGCATTGTTTTGTTGTAATGAAATTGACATGCCTGTGCTAATTCGTAGATGGTGTAAGAAATATGTTTAGGTAACTATGTTAGGAAAAAGTTTGCAGTGGAGAGTTACTTACTTTATATGTTGTTGCTGGCACATCCTTCTTTCTTGTGAACGTTTTTTTGTGAGTTTATTTGCATACGCGATTCCATACACCAGTTTTCTATTTTAGCTAAATCATTTTGTAAAATAATGGTATCAATATCACTCGTAATTTCTCCATATATTGTTAGATCACTAGCAAACATTCTCATGGAAGAAGTGACGGTGTCCAGAAGGTTATCTATAAATAACAAAAAATGCAACGAGCCTAATACCGAGCCCTGAGGGACACCGGATGTTACGGCAACAACATCAGATTTTGCACCAATATCACAACATACTGGGACAGCAAGGAAGGGTATTCCTGAATCCATGCGATTACTTGTTCGCTGAAACGTAACTTGTGAGTAAGTAATTTGCGATCTACGACGTCAAACGCTTTTCTAAAATAATAACATTTAAAGAACACAGACACAACACAAGAACCCCTGGTCAATACTTGCCCCATTGAGGGACACCGGATGTTACGGCAACAACATCAGATTTCGCACCAATATCACAACATACTGGGACAGCAAGGAAGGGTATTCCTGAATCCATGTGATTACTTGTTCGCTGAAACGTAACTTGTGTATAAGTAATTTGCGATCTACGACGTCAAACGCTTTTCTAAAATAATAAAATTTAAAGAACAGAGACACAACACAAGAACCCCTGTTCAATACTTGCCCCATACTGCACGTGCATTTACATGCTCACACGTATGAGCGGCCTAACACGTAGAAATTGGACAGCATCATAATGACATGACACATGGGAAACCACTTTATACCATAAGAACGTCGCCACCTCCGAGAATGAGCGGTACAGCTTCAGCCTGCACGTCAGTCGGGAGTCTGGAAGCAAGAAATGACAAATTGTACCTAGAGTATTCTCACAGCAAACATTAATTTGACAACTACGCCAAAAAACATTAAATGATGCTCAAAACCTAATGAGATTTGTATGTGATGCTTCGAGATTCTGGTTGAGTTTCGCTTGCGGAACCAAATGCATACAAACTCAATGCACGCACGCAAAAGGCTGCAGAAGTGAAAACAGACACCTGTCAACAAGCTACCTGCACAATTTTTTACTAAAGTGCTCGCGTGAACTTCATAGCTTTAAAAGACGCTTTCAAAGCGTCAACAAAGTTACAGTGGTCGTACTGTTGAGATTGGCAGGGGTAGGTCTGAGACTCTCACGATCACGAACTTTTAGCTAAAAAGGAAACAGTTAGAACAAGTAAAACTCACGTCCACTCCATGTCCTCGACTGCCCGCGCGATTTCGGGCAAGACGCCCATCTCTGCAAGTAAAATAACGCGAGAAACAATTGTGAGTAGATCATGCCGGCACATCCAATATGACAGCAACCCCACACGCCGTTCCCTAACAGTAAACTTATATTGAACAGTGGAAACACGTAAATAAATTAATCTCAGAAATTGAAAACTGAGAAAGTCACTGGCTTAAGCCACTGACTTAATTATATGTACGACAAACTTTAGGGACTCCCGAAATGCCAACGTGGGCGATCGCTGCCGCTACCGGCGATTCAAACTGCAAGCTAACACGTTCAGTAGATCGTGACATTAGATTTCACAACCACATGCTTAAAGAAAAGTCCAACGCTACTTTCAATTAACACCAATTGTGACTTGAAATATCACCTTCAAACGCAGTCATAATTACTTCCAAGCCACGCTTGCGTTACTGCCGACGCAAAAACGAAAACAACAGCGCTAGCGGATTGACTTGGAGTCGATGCAAGTATGCAAGCCGAAACTATGGTACAAAACCGAAACTGGCGTTTTCGGCTTCAAGGCAAATTGAGGAAAGAGCCAGCCACTAACTGGATTGCGATTGAGGGCCTTTATTGCACGACTGATTATGTCCGTTGCATTGGTAGATTATGGTATTTAACATTAAAAGATCGGTACGCGTGACTCATCCCAGGTCATTCCTCGGAAAGGGCGACCACAGCAGTTTCCGTTCGTCAACACTACTGTCCACGAGGGTTCGTTGGTCGGTTCGTGTTTCTCCTTTCGTGTCGCCGTGATAAAAATTGATAAAATGCCCAGATTCGACGATCGCTTGTGCTTGTTCACGTGATTGTGCGGGCTTGTGGTGATGCGCGGTGACTTGCGGCGCTAGCGAACGCTGGTTCCTCGCGCCGAGCACAGCAGAAGTCGACGTTTGTTGTGGGGTCCCGTGTCCCCTGCCGTAGTGAAAAAGTGGGAGGTGAGTGACTCGCTGTGGTCATGAGTATGCTGCCTTGCTACAGCGACGACACTACTGCGTGTTCGCGCCCGTACCCTCCCACAAAGTGCGTAGCGCGTCGCAAGTGTGTGTGTGTGAGTGTTTGTTTTTGTTTCCGTGCTTCTCGTTATCGATGGACGCGTTTGGGGACCACTTTCTGTCTCCCGTGACGCCGGCGAACTTCTAGAATCGCCAGCGTCGAAGTTGGTTTAGCCGGACATTATCAGTTATCGTGAAGTGGAGCAGCGCTGAGCATTCGCATTGTAGTTGCATCATATTTCTGCAGTCATTGTGTCAAACGTTGATCGGGCTGTGTTGCCCTGTAGCAGACGGTTGTTTCGTGTGAGGATTGTGACGTAACGGCCAGCCCTTGCACGGCACGGCGATTAGTCACAGAAACGGTTCTGGTATTGGGTAGGGGTGTGGACGCTCACTGTATTCTTTTCGGAGACGCCAGCGACGTTCTGATGACGAGCATGTGATCACTTTCTTCATCCGTGACCTGCACGTTGTTCGATAAGTTCGGATCAAAGCAGGGAAATGGGTTCCATCGCACGCAGTCTTCGTGAGGTGTTTTACTTTTTATACCGAGTAACTCTCGCGTACTACGCACAGCTGTTGTGTACTGCACGAAACCTCCCTTCTCGTCTACATTTCGCTCTTTCTTTTCTTTTTCTCCAGAAAGGGACATGAAACAGTTTACATTTGACGTCGCAAACCTCTGGATTCCGCGTTTTGCGAAACCGTTGTCTCTTGCCACGAGTTTTGTTTTGTTTTGCCGTGCGACTCCCGTAACACCTGCGGAATTAGCTTGAGCAGTCGTGCATGCAATATGCAAGTGTGTGGCCTGTGAAAAGGTCGGTGGAGGCCGCCGACATATGTCGTAATGCGATGCTCCGCCGGTGAGTGTTTGTTTTTCTTGAAATTCTTCGTCAAAGGATCGGTGCCTTTACAGGTCTAGGCAGCAGCTGCTGCGAAAAGCATATTTTTTTTATTTTGTGTGTGTGTGTGTATGTGGCAACGCAACAGAATAGTTGCGTGAGTTTGGTTATCTTGGTAATGGCGCTGTTGTGTGAACATCCATTCGGCGTTGCCAGTGAATTATTAGTAGCTCTGGCAGTTGGTGCATTCCTTTCTGTACAGTAGTGCTGTTTTGCTCTGCTTGATTTAAATGCCTTTCACACGTGCTGTAGAGGTTACTGACTTTTTTTTTTTTTTAACACAGACCGAATGTTGACTGTTCTACCACGTTAGAAGTTCAGAAAAACCTTGACAAGCTGTTGCAAAGCGTGCCTTCATTTACATCCACACCATTGTTCAGCTTTCATCGGGGATTCACTTTTCTTCCTGCCTGGTGGCACTTGGCAATGGCTGAGTGGAACAACCCATGTAATACATTTTATGCCATGTGCGCCTGCTCATTGCATGGTTGCAGGTAATATTTTAGTCCAGAGCAGCTGTGTTCTGATGACAGAATGCAAAAAGAAAAGTTCGTGCGCACAGGTCGGGGTATAAATAGAAAAAGTCAAGGTTAAATTGTTGACCGTTATTAAGGCATCTTTCGTAAAGCAGTATGCAGGTTTGAAACGCTAAAGCTCAATGCTTTTATTATTACTAACCGGATTAATGGAAATGTTGCTGAAGTGCTAGCAGGAAGTAAAGTTTGCTGTTGATTGGGAGCAATGCATCGCCTCTGACTGCAAAATGAAGACTAAATTTTCAACATTCTGCCATTTTTGAGCCCTGTATAAAGCTGTAAATTCAAGCTTACATCGGAGTTGAGTATCAGAAGGGCAGTAATGCCACATTTATTTCTCCTTACAGACTTCAGCGGTTTGATCAACAGCAGATGAACAATGGTAGTCTGAGCTGCAGAGTCAACGTTTTCGCAAGGATACTTGCCTTTAACATCTTGGTAAAAACAAGTGCCCTTGCTGAAACGCTGACTTGAGGGCTGCTACTAGCTTCATTTTCCTGCTGTTGATCAACTTTTTTTCCATGTTCATTTTCCCCTTAGT
The DNA here is from genome assembly GCF_023375885.2 of Dermacentor andersoni. NCBI lineage: Eukaryota > Metazoa > Arthropoda > Arachnida > Ixodida > Ixodidae > Dermacentor > Dermacentor andersoni. Next base: position 35,198,143 of record NC_092822.1, on the reverse strand, counting down.
AAGGCTTGTTGCAGTTTTAGTTGATTCATTGTATATTCTGATATTCTTGTATTGAACAGCTGTCGTGGTTTTTTGTCTAAAACAATGGAACGCTGTGCTGCTGATTGAAGAATTGCATATTTGAGGGTAGATTTTGAATTTGAGAGATGGTGCTAGAGCTTGGGGAAACTCGCACGAACCTGCAAACCAACCGTATATCTTTAAGCATCGTGTTTTCACGTTGTAGTGACAGTGAAGGACCAGTCAGCACCAAAACTGCGAGTCATGAGCCTAAAGACTTATTGGGTGAATTTGTGCCCACAGCTAGTAACTTTCAAAGCATAACTATTGTGGCATGCACTCACGTCGGTTGTATAAATCTGGTCTATGGGCCAAGTGCACTGGCTATTTGTACATGACTCGTCATACATTCCAGCACACACTTGCAACAGTGGTTAGCTGGAAAAAAAGCAGGTGACCACAATAATTAAAAAAAAAAGGATTCGTGTCAGTATTGTGAATCTAGAAACTGCTGCGAGATTACGCTTTTTCTTTACAGCGCACTGCTGCAGTGCTCTTGACAGTCATGATAGAGGATGTATTCATCCTATTGAACTCGCCATGCTCTACTTGTGCTGTTTGTATACTGCCCTTCCCTACGTAATACGGTTGGAATAGAGGGGAGAAAAATGAGGGGATCCAGAGGACTCGTCTTTTTTTTTTTTTTCATCATAGCCATATAAAAAAAGCATACAATGAAACCAAAGAAAGCACAGGAGAAATCAGTTATTGCATTCATTTAAGATGTAAAGACAATAAAAAAAGTGGGGGAAGTGGACGAAATGACAGCTTATCGCAGGTTGGAGCAGAACCCGCACCTTCCCCGTTACGCGTGCAGTGCTTGAGTGGGCCTATTACTGTGAAAGCAACGAAAGTGCTTCAAGAATACTTTATTAATCTAAACTGATTCCGTGTTTCTCTTTAGTGTCCCTCTAACATCGCTGGTGTCTTGTTTTTGAGGAAGAAGCAGCGGAGAAATGCTTTCGTGGCAAGGGGTACCTGTGTGTTCCATTGTCTGACCTTATCTCTTTTGCTCCGCATCTTTCTTTCCTCTGACCTCCCTGTCCTGTTTGACTGCAGTGATATTTGAATTGTGGCAGGCCTTGACAGTGTGCCCTAAATAAGGAGGAGCACCGCCATGCCACTGCTGTACTGTGTGGTGGCACGAGGCAGCACGGTGCTGTCTCGGTATGCCAGCTGCGCAGGCAATTTCTCCGAGGTCACTGAACAGATCCTGGGCAAGATCTCGCCAGAAGTTCCCAAGCTTACCTACTCCCACGGAAGGTAAGTAGGATGCAACTCTCGTGCGTTTCAATTTGAAAAGAAACTTGAACTTTGGCTAGTTAATGTCCGTTCCAGAATTGAGGCACATTTCATTATCGCTAAAAAGACAGTTACAACAGCAGTGAGAAGCACAGGGGACATGACACTAATCTTTACTTTGTTGAAATTTAGAATTTATGAGCGCACAGGTTCTTTGAAACTGCACGGTGCGTGAGCACCTATAGCATTGGTCAGCCAGATGGGCAGCAGCTGCTGCAGCCACTTCAGTTAAAGTCCAGCTTCATGGATCAGCTGATGAATGCCACAAATCTTTGACCATTTAACTTGGAAACATTTGTTCTAGTTCTTCATGACCTTTTTCTGCTGATGATACTGCTGGCTGCAATATAGTTTTGGTGTGTCATTGTCCTCTGTGATCTCTTATGTGAGATCTGGAGACCCACCTGCATAATGTTGAGTGCAACAGTTTTCTCTTGGTTGTTTTAGTATACACTGACTTATTTGGCAGCAGCGTGTGTTATGATAGCTTAGCTCATCATAGCATTAATTTAGGAATGTGCTTAAGACACTCTTCTCTCAATGTGTGCATACGTGCATGCATGTGTCATAGCAATGGTGCAGCAAGTAATTTGTGTTCTTTAGCTTGAACAAGCTGGTTCCCACCAAGTGGACCACTTTGCTGTTTTTCCAGTGCATGCTTTGATGCCTGCAAACCTTCACTCCTCTTTTCTGTGTAACTTATGAACGAACTCGTAGTATCAAGATAAAAGTATCACCCCATCATGCATGCTTTATCTAAAGTGGTTTAGCACAGAGCCATGCACTAGTCAAGAGCTGTGTAATAAATGTGCCAAGTTTGGTCATTTTTAGTTAGACTGTAGGTCTGTTCAATTTGCCTGCGCCACCTGAACCAGTTCACGGGGTACTGCACCTTGCCATTCGTGTCGGAAGGTGCAGGGCTGGTTCCCAATTTTGTTGCACCCTCTCAACTGTCTTTGCTGACTTGGTGCAGATGTACAGGTGCAAAGCAGCAGTGGGACACATGGGTGCAAGCGTCATTAAAATCTCGCTTGCACACGTCTGCTGTGTCTACACAAGTGCAGGGTGTATTTGTCTCGGAAGCCAGTCATACCTGCAGTTTGGGACTCTCAAACTTGCACACTCGATGCACATTAGTTGGACGAAACATGACACCCGCACCACGTCTTCACCTCGGCATTCGTTTCGAGTGTTGCGTTGTGCCTGCACCACAAAAATTAAGCTGCACAATTTCGAAACTTTTCATGTGCTGCTGTTAACTGGTTCATACTGGTGCAGGCAAATTGAATGGGCCTTAAGTGTCATTAGCTGTTCAGCATGCAAGTGTCGCTGTGTCACCTCCTAATGGTCAGAAGTTCTTTTGGCCTTAAATATATCTGAAAAGTAGTTAAGCAGAACTAATAGAAGCCCATCTTAACTTAGTGTCATGTCTTCAGTCCAACTTTCTTTGAACTTTGACTATTATGACTATGTTCCCAAGTTTTTCTTTCTCCTTTGCAGCTACTTGTTCCACTACATCCTTGAAGATGGCATTACCTATCTCTGCATTACTGACGATGTAAGAATGTTTTTTTTTTAGTAGTTGTAGGCATCATTTTGGCTGCATGTTGGCTAGTTGTGGCTGCTCGAGAAGTCATAGCACTGTACAATTGTACTTTGTCAGAGGTGTTGTCATGAACACCACATTCAAGTGGGTAGGTGACTACTTAGGCAGCGGTGCTTGTTTTCTTCAGTTAAGTTTCCCGATGTTGTCAGTGCTATTTGTTTGTGTGTTGTTGTGCAAAGGCATTGCTGCATGCATTCTTGCACTGCTCTGGTTTATTTCACTGATTTCTGCACAATCGTCTGTTACAGGAATTTGAAAGGGTAACAGCATTCCAGTTCTTGGTGGACATTCAGGGCAGGTGAGTAAATGTAGCATGAAATGATCCACTGCTGGGTACCTTAGATGTGGTTAATACATTAATCACTGCTGCTATAGAACAGCTTCAATGATGGCAGTTGGAAAAAAAAATAGAGACGACTGCGTTTGGTCTGCAAGCGCTTATCAGTCTAGCAAGTATTTCCTCTGCGAGTGCCACATGCTCTTAACCCTTCAAGCACCACTGATTTACTGGTGCATTTTCGCATTTGTGTCCCGCCATGTTCTTTTCGACATTCCTTTGGCGAGGACCACACCAAGAGATCATTTACAGGAATTACCAAGATACTATTTTGTTTACATTGTCGGTCATACTTACAAACATTAGGAAAGATATCGCATAGTACTGTATAATTAGGAATTACTAACACGCTACATTGTTTATTTTCCGTACTTCATTGTCATGCTTCCCGTTTTCCCACTCCCCTCTGTAATGCCTTCGGGCCTTGGGGACACCATAAATAAATAAATAAATAAATAAATTTGCCATTATACATGTTATTTCCTTTTTTTTTTCATTTCTGCACAACCAAAATAAATCGCTGTGTTCATTTGATAATATGAGGAAAAAAATACCCGCTGGGAGTGAGTCGCCTCCGAAAATATGCGACACTGAAAGGGTTCAAGGGACACCCGAGGACAATTAATAATACCATACACTTCTGAAATATGAAGGAAAAAGAAAAAGCACTTTTAGCACGAGAGGACACTTGATGCAAGATAACAGTTCGCCCTGATTTCGTGGGCTTCAATGGCATCAGCTCCGGCCTAATTATTTTATTGCTAAAGGCGGACTGCATTGAATTCTAAGTCAAAAGAATTAACTTGACGAGTTCTAAGAACACTCACTGCACCACAGTGGCTTAAATGCAAGAAATGTGCAATGTCACAGTGATGCACAGCTGATTGAGTTGTGGCACAAAGTTAAAAAATAATGATAGTAATAGTTAATAAATAAATAAAGGGGGGGGGGGTAGGCCTCACCTTTATTTCTTCTCGTTGACATCATGCCATGAAATTAATTGAAACCTTAAGCTTCGACTATTCACGCCTGTCTATGGCTTTTGAGATAATACCGCATTTCTTAAATGCATTGCCGTCTAGTGAACTTGAGGAGCAAGCACAAAGCTACTGGAGCTCCCATAGCTGCAGTGACATGTGGCTTATATTTCAGAAATTCTTTTAATGCCAATGATTAGCTTGTCAGTAATGCAGTTTTTGTTTCAGACGTTACCTGCACGTTATATTCAACGCGCACATAATTTCCGAGTACATTTAGTTAGAATCGAGTAAATGTGGCAACAATTTCCTTTGAACGTTTTTCTGACTTGATTATTGACTTTCGATTGCAGGTTCCAAGCCAGTTATGGCCGTCAAGCTCATTCAGCGCTTGCCTATGCAATGAACAGTGAATTTTCGCGGGTACTGGCAAATCAAATGGTGAGCTCGTACTCTTGCTGGAAGCATACACTCTGCTAATATCTGTAATTTGCCACATTCCAGAAACACTATTCTGGCATTGGAAAGGATGGTGACAACATAACCAAAGTTCAAGAGGAAATCGACGAACTCAAGGGCATCATGGTGAAGAACATTGGTGAGTTGGCTGAGCCATTGAAGCCTTCAATTTAAAACACCAGCTCTCGGTTGTTGCATAGAAGAGCTGTGGGTCAATTTCATGTTGCAGTTTATGCATATAAAATAATGAGGGGTGCAAAAAATACTTAAAATGTTCAAATTGTGAATCGAATATTGCCTTAATTCAGTCCTTGAATCGAATAGTTAGTTTGCAAGTGCAAGTTACCTCTCCATTTTCAAATCCTTCACATTGCCAGCTGTGCATGATCGAACATGAAAGTGAGGCAAGTTTCACTCTGCCACAGTAGAGCTAAAGAACGGGAAGCTACGTAGAGTACGCCATGTTGCTCATAAGCTACACATGGAAATTCAGCAATAGGTATAGCTTGACACTGCTTATTGAAGCTGCAACTGTGTGTTCTATTAGAATGAAATCTGAATACGTTAGATCGCAACACTTCACTTTATAGTTTCCCAATTTACAGCAACCATTCCCACGAGAGAAAAAAGTGGCTTCTTCACTCTGCCATTGTGGCAATCAAGGCAAATTTGCGCTTTCCTCTCGGAGGTAATCGCAGGTGCTGAAGGACTGACAAGGCAGTCTTGGAACTAATTCACAACCAAAGAAGTTCTGAAGAACCCTGCTTGTTTGTTGCATCCTCGGTGGCTGTAATAGCGCTGGCAGATGTCAGTTTTGCGAAGATTGCTTAGCAGTGCATGTTATTGTAAGGCCTAAAATGTATATTTTATGGCCCTTTAGTTTACTTCCACTCCGAAAACACCTACATCTCTAATTACATTGGCTTGTGGGCATCAAGCCATAAAATGTGCAGTAATTGAAAACATGTTTTATGACTGATTTAGATAAATTCCATGTTTGCTGTGCCAACTCCATCAGCACCTTTAATGTTAATTACACAGGACATACATCTTGCGTTAATCCTGTATTTATACTCTTAGCTAGACTCTGTACGCCTTTTATTTTTTTTTTGCACTGTATATCATCCTATTTTAAGCTATCTCCCTAATCTTTGCATTGGATAAATGTGCAGTTTTGGTGGTCTTTGGTCAGAAAACCTTGTCATCATTCATAATGAGCTGTATAATGACAGAAACTTGCTAATGTAGTGAATGCTGGAATGTCAGCATCATTGTTTTATTTTAATGGTGAGAACAGCTGTTCGATTCATATTTCATTAGGTCTCAAAAATTTCTACTATTTGCACACTCCTAAAGATAAGTAGCTTGCTTTTAGTGAAAGAAGACATTTCATATGTGCTGCAATTGCATTCTGTTCAGACATTAAATTCAATGCGCTTTCTGTGCCCTCTTGGGCATGAATTGGAAAATGTGTGTGTAGGGGGGCAGCTGGAGTGTCATTTAAATTGACTTCATGCGTTGTTTTGAACGCATGTGCAGATACGGTAACGTCAAGAGGCGAAAGGCTGGAACTGCTGGTCAACAAAACTGAAGCCTTATCAAGCACGGTCAGTCATCTGCTGGTTTAGATTTTATCTTGTGGTCTGCTATTGCTCTGCGCCCTTATAGTGAAGGTCCGAGCAAACATTTTGTACATGGTGGCTATCTTCCTGCACCCTTCCTGTGATGTTTGCAGTCTGTGACGTTCCGCAAGAGCAGTCGCAACCTCGCCCGGTCCATGATGATCAAGAACATCAAGATAGCCATCATTATTGCGGTCATAGTTTTGGTGAGTACTTCACTGCACAGCTTCACTGTAGAAGGATCATTGAGGGGACAATTTAAGCTTTTTCAGTGAATTGTGCTTCTAGGATACCAACAAACACACTCTTACTGTGAGAGGACGCACAATAAGCCAGAAACATGGAAGATTGTGCCACCGCCTTGACGCTACTACACCAGGGGTGCCATCTGGGATCGTTGATCGAAACGTGCATTCAGTTTGCGTTCAGTTTCGCCTCGCACGAGTGGCCTAGGCCAGGCCTTGTCATCAGACGCGCCCGGCAGCTGACAACTTGGCAAGGCCTAACCCAATCGTGCAAGGATAAACTGAACGTGCGTTTCAAACAACGATCTCCAGAGCACTTCAATTTTGTGGATTTTGATGATATCTTGTGTGTCCTAGTTACTTCTTCTTTATTCTTAAAGATGGGGCTAAACTGTTGCCTAAATAAGTGGAAGATTGAACTTGGGAAGCTTTGAGAACATTTTCTTTGCCACAGTGACCAGAAATACGAGAAAATAAATGAAAATTTGACATTGCCCTGATGGCACTGATGCTAAGGTTTTGGTGCAACATCCAAGAAATGGAAGTTTGGTCATCATTTTATCTTCTAACTCTTGCTGCAAAATTATTGAAAATCTGGAGGCAATTTGTAAATGGATCCAGGGAGCACCTGGCTCATCGCTTTCTTTATGCTGTGTGTTTTCCAGAGTTGGTATACACTTGTTGTAACACAGTTATTATCCAAGGTAAATCTGGTGTTATTTATCAGAATTAAAGATACCTTATCAAATTCATTATGGGAATTGGTGTTCTTTAAAATTTTGAATAGCGTAATAACTGTATGCTGAACAAATGAATAATTGCAAAGATTTAATATTTGCAAGGAAGTGAAAGGGGTGTTGGTGCAGATATAACTAAACTCAGTAACCAGATACCTTGATCTTGTAAATGTCATAATGGGATTAAGTTGATGGGATAGGAGTGTCCTCACAACATGTAGTATGTGAAACGGCTTTGTATGAAGCTATACTACAATGCCAGTAATGTGAGTTGTATTATCGCCATGATCCTGCTATGGTTCTTATGCTGTTGGCAGTTTCTTTGTGCATTGCAATGCATCTAGAAGCTGTTGCTTTGTTTTTCGTGTGGTCCCGCAATACGGCACTTCAGCTAGTCCAAAGATGTACTGTATTGCCATTTGCGGAATACTAGGTTACCAGATGTATAAATGTGAGCATTTGGTTGATGGCACGTAGTTAACCAGCGATGACAGAGCTGTTGGTATATCAGTAACCAACTGTGTTCTACTTGGCTGCTGGTTGTAGTAAAGTGTTAGCAGTAACTATTTAACATGCAGCAACACGACAAGAACTCATCTTCGACAAGAACAGCCATGTGTGCATGAAAATATGCCTAATCTGTGCTTACTTAACCACTGCTGTAAAGTGCCAGCACCGACATGACCATGAACATAAAGGTTCCCCCCGACAACAGCCATATACTAACATGAAAATGATTCTGGTTGCGGTTGGACAAAGCACCGCAAGATGTCGCTAACAGCACGGTTGCTGCAGTGCACATCTCCAGTGTTCCGCGAAGGATAACACGTTTAGGGACAGGCTGAAGCTCTCTGATAACTGCAACGCTTCCCGTGTTACAGGTGGTAATCTACATCATCGTCTCGTCGGCATGCGGTGGGCTGAGCTGGCCGAGCTGCGTCTGAGGGTCGTCGCCATCACTGCTACCGCCAGACGTGGCTTCGCCCTGCACGTGTTTAGCTTCGTTTACCCTACACGCGTACACCTCAACACACGTTTTCGTCTATCATTGGTTACAAACTTTGCGTGCATGTAGTGTTGGGCTAACTTCGTCACCCGCCATCGCAGTGTCGAATGTGCGAATGGCGAGGGTTGTTTTCAACGTCCCGGCTTCTGGCAAGCTGGTGAATAATGATTGTACAGAGCGTTTTTGTTTTCCTGCAATTACATTGTATGATATTTTGCCACATCTTTAAATTCTTATTATATATATATATATACAGTATGTGTCTATGAATACACACAACCCAACTGAAGATGCACAGTGGTTTACCTTAGGATAATGGAATTTACGTGCAGCTCAGTTTGTCGTCGAGCTCGCGTCTCAATGCCTGCGCACTTTTTTCTGCGACTGCACGGAAGAAATGATTGTGTAATTTTAAGAACTCGTGTAACTGTGTATTGTACTCAATGTTACTCGGTACAATGTTTTCTGAGCTTGTGTCTGTAGTGTAGAATTCAGTGCAACCTCAGTCGCATTTCTTTTTTTTACATTTATACTAGGTACTAATTTCGGATGCCGATTGCCGGAAAAAGCGAATTGATCTGCCTGCATAAACAGAGTGCTTGAATGAAGTGCCAGAAATGAAATTGTTATGCATTGCCTGCAGTGTTGTATATAGCCAAATGGGAACAGTGAGTTTTTCTCTGTACTGTGTATTCGCAATACTTGAAGGGAGTAATAAATATTAGCACTTAATCAGAGTTGCAAAAGCGTGTTTGTTCCTTTTCTTCCTTTCTTTTTTTCGTTCTAGCTGGTGGCATTCTCATTTACCTTGCTGGAACCTTCTACTAGCTAAAACCAACACGCACTGCTTCCATTGCACCGGCTGTTCTTGTGACATAATTTAAGACAAAACCGTGTAAAAGTCGGATGGGAATTTTCAAAAAAGCACTGCCCCTGGTTACTCGAGATGCGACTACAGAGAGAGGTCTACATTGCTCGGGTTGTCCCACTGTACATCTCCATTCTTAAAAAAGATTTCTTGCATGTTGCAATAAGATGATCCCGACCATCATGAATATTGCCTGTTTAGACTAGGTACAGACCTCTAAATTACGACTGCCACCAAAAAACAAGATTATGTCGGTAAGACTTCACAGCACAGATAGAAACTGGGAATGTCTGTTGCTCTGCAATATCTACGTTCCCAAAAATAACAGCTAAAGTTAAGGCAGATGCTCGACTCTCGCACGTCCCATGATGCTGTTTTACCCGCTTGACTCTTGTCTCCTGTAATCCAGCCTTCCCGCGTAGCTAAGCGCCGGCGGTGTGGTGCAGATTGGTATGAGAGGTGGCACAAGTGATGGGATGCTAATGCCACCTAATGGGTTTACTCGGGCGCAAAAGGGAATAGCCTGTTTTTCTTTGGCTTGGGGTCGGTGAGCGGCATGGACATGTCGCGTGCTCGCCTACTATTCGCTTGACCATCCCGAGAAAGGCTTATCAGCATGACACCTGAATGAATGAACAGGATCATTCGAACAGGTCCACAGTTCGTGTGACCGTACGTGAGAATGATTACGCGTTGAAGCCCTGAATGGGAGCCAACATATTTACTCACTATACGGTTGCAGTGAGTCGGGCTTCCTCGATATGTCGCGTGCCCATATGGGTAGTGATTCAGCTGGCAGGCATTGGTGTATAAAAGGTGCAATAAATGCCCTTGTGATTTTTTGCACTATACTCTGTTGTCATTCTTTTGTAACCAAGAGCACATGTGAGAGCTTGCAACATATACGGAACTAACTCTGATCTTTGCAAGTGCCTGGAATACAAATTGCAGCTCAAATTACTTGACCACACATTTCTTTGCTTGGACGACTGCCCACTTTCAGAGCAGATTTTGAGAGCCTGGTTAGAGGAAGAGTACGAGGTGTGGTAGGAGTCTGGTCCGGAACATATTTGTGCAAATGGCCTTGACTGTAGACTGCACTGCTTTGCATGTTTCAACACTGTTCGAGATTTGCTTGTCTAGTAGTACAAGGCTCTCTACATTAGTCTTCACTGCCTCATTACTTTACTGGCGTGCAACTATCGCAGCATACTTATAGCACAAGACATAAGGAAAGTCAGTCTGCGTGTGTCTTGCTTCCTTTGTCTTTTCTGTAATCCCAGCTCATCTCATCGGCTCTCCGTACTTATCCTCACTGCCTAGCTGTACTTGTATTCATACTTGGTAGTCAATGCTACGCGAGTAGCACGGCCACAGAAGTCTCGCTCTGTGCGTCCTGCAGTGCAGTTTTCAAGACTGCAACACTTTCTGGGGAAAAAAATACTTCACGCACTTCAACTACAATATATAGATACAAGTTTATGTCCAATTTCATGTTTGTGCCCCTTTGTGCTTCCGGTATACGACATACTACGCCTTTGTCACAAGTGCAAGCGGTGCACTGCAGCTGCAGGTTGCGAACACGTACCACTGCCAATCTAAACGTTAGATTGGCGTACCACGCCAATCTAAACCTATTTACCACTGGGTGGTAAATAGGTTTAGATTGGCGACACCTTTTATGTGATATAGTCAGACTCATAATTCGGACAGCTCAGTGGCACCATCACTAACCCCATAGACTTAATTTATAAGGACGATAAAAATTTCAGTTGTCTTGTAGGTGTGCTGTGATAATTCAGACTCCAACTGCATGTTTGTGTGTTAATTTGGCCACTGAGTCAAGCAGAAATGGCAATATTTTCGTTTTGATATGTCATCAGCCATGCCGCTGGCGCCTTCTCGAAACCGAAACTAGCGAAGCCTAGTCGACCAAGCAGCCGCCGATAATTCAGTGCATGCATTGACTGCACTTTCATAGCTGTAGTGACAGCGTGACAATGGTCGAGATAGGGGCAGCGATTTTGTAGCGATGCTTTCCACTCAATTCTATGGCACTCTTGTCATCCCGTTCATGGCTGGCTGATCCTGTTGATTATGCGTGTGGAGCGTCGCTCTGACCACCGACAAAACACGAAAAGAACTAGCATAAAAGGCGCTGCTAGAAAATCGCGGCCACAGGTGAGCACGTGTGCTCGTAGCAACGTGTTGACAAACTTAGGCTGTAGTCCTTGATGGTCACTTTTGAAGGTACTCTCATTTTTACGATATTTTGCATGACTAGCAGCAGACATGTCAACAGAGGGCAATGTTTCTGCACTGTGCAATAGATTGCATGCTTAGCGCTGAGCCAAGAATGCTGCAACTCGTAGACGACACCAATGCGTCTTGTGCTAGTGAAGTGAAATTGAAGGTGTACCCTGAAACTGATGATACAAGAATAAGGCACCTTCTTTTGCCGCTTGTGGAATAAAGTTGCTTATTTTCTGGCTAATCCGGTATTTCGGGCTCCCGATTATTCAGACCTCTTGGTGGTCCCTGTCGGGCCCAAATTATTGGCCAGAAGCTTATCTCGCATCTTGCGACATGAAAGTATGAGACTTACTGCATTATCGAATTACATGACACATGTAATTCGACCTGTACCCTTGTTTCGTATGCGAGCAGTAAGAGAAGTCTGTCTAACCTTCGTCGCATTACCTGCCATCTATGAAACACAGTATAGTTGAATGCCTTTGCAACAATATTACTATTATAACAAAAGACTTACTATGTCCCGGTCAAATTTCTTTTTATATGTATGTATTGTGAACGCCTCTATAACGAAGACTACAACAACAAATCTGCCTGTACAATGAAGGAATTTAGGCAGTTGATGACGACGTGATCAAAGTCTAGGGTGGAAAGGATGCGAATGTCAATGAAGGCAACATTGATGAAGAGCCTGTGAATGAACCATGAATTACGACAGTAAGGAAGGCAATAGTGGCATATTTGACAATCTCCAGTTTTACCTTCATGTCGCTTTCCCGTTCTGCTGTGGAGCATGCCGTGAATGTCGGTGCACTTGCATATTCCATCGTACGAAGTTTGCCCCAAAAGAATTAGCATTATATTTCACTTGCTCTGTCTTGGACTTGTGTTAAACAAAGGCTTTGTTTTGTTGAACGTGCTTAGCCTGAACTTGCGTGAGCAGTACGATGCAGGACCTTTACAGGAAAGTGGCCTGTATAACGAAGCATTTTGGAGGTCTCAAGCACTTTGTTATAAAAGCAGTGTACAACCTCAAGTTAAGAGCAAGAGATTCAAGGCACATATTCGGCTTTTTTTGTGCCATCTGTGACAGCTGCCATCTTTTCCTTCTTGCCCTCTCCCTCTATATGGAGTCAGACTTGGCTCCTCAGGACAACCTCTCAACCTCTTTTTCATGCAAAAGGTTCTTTCCCAATTTTACGGCAAAACCTTGGCTTCCCGACAGATTTCAAAGAAAGCAAGAAAAGACCTACTATTACAATAAGATAACGAATGGAGGCCTCATGTGTCGCCCCAAACAGTATTAGTGGCAGCTATTCTCAGTTAACTTTTGGGATACTATATGTCAGTTTAGAACAGGATGTCCCATCTCCAACGATACTGCACACACTAGATGTCACATCGTGTAAAAGCATTATTACAGAAAGTACTCGACCAACCTTAATGCATACCTTCCAATTTTCCCGAATTCCTCATTTAGTTTACAAACGCTACATCAAGTTTTACAAAAAGTAAATGATGTTTCCAAGAAGTTTTAGAGGTGTTGAATGATTAGTCAGTGCAAAATTGCAAGATATGCGTAAGAACAAAACTGTGATGGTATCTGTGCTGCCCTATCATGGCAGCTCAAGGCACCAAACACCATAAAGGTACTTGTTTCAAGCTACTTTA